>NW_007726671.1:213841-225257 GCF_000696425.1 Galeopterus variegatus
AGACTCACATTTCCCCATGGAGTGAAGCTCCTGATGCTCCAACAATGCCCTCATGGCTCTCCGGACTGGCAGTGCTAATCCCAATAAAGTCACAGCCTGACTTATTCTTTTTTTTAATTCTTTTTTAAATTGTGATAAAAATGCACATAACAAAATAAACCATCTTAGCTATTTTTAAGTGTACAGCTCAGTGGCACTAAGTACATTCACATCATTGTGTAACCATCACCGCCATCCATCTCCAGAAAATTTTCCTTCTTGCAAAACTGAGACTCTATACCCATGAAACAACTTCTGATTTGCCCCCTCACCCCAGCGCTCGGCGACCACCATTCTTCTTTCTGTCTCTATGAATTTGATTACTCTAGGCACCTCTTATAAGTGAAATCATATAGCAGTTGTCCTCTTGTGACTGGCTTATTTCACTTACAATAGTACCTCAAGGTTCATGCATATCGTGGCATGTGTCAGAATTTCCATCCTTTTTAAAGCTGAATAATATTCTCCCAACCTAAGCCAGACACAGCTCTTATTATGTTGGGCTATGTTTCCACAAGAAGGGGTGTGGAGCTTCAGGCCCCCAACAATATTCCATTGTATGTATACACCATATTTTGTTTATCCATTTATCCACTGATGAACGCCTGGGTGGCTTCCACATCTTGGCTATTGTGAATAATGCTGCTATGAAAATGGGTGTACAAATATCTCTTCGAGACCCTGATTTTAGTTATTTTTGGTATATACCTGAAGTGTAATTCCCAGATCACAAGGCAATTCTACTTTTAATGTTTTGAGGAGCATACTGTTTTCCACAGCAGCTGCACCATTTTCCTTTCCCGCCAGCCATGCACAAGGGTTCCAATTTCTCTACATTTATGCTAACATTTATTTTCTGGCGTTTTGACAGCAGCCATCCTAAGCAGCCTGAGAGGCAATGTATCATTGTGTTTTTGATTTCTGCTGTTATTCTTATTACGATGGTCAATGCCGTAACTTTCTTACGTTGTGCCAAGTTTGTTGTTCTAGTGTTTAAGAGGTGGGTTATTTCACTTTGAAGATACATGATACTTGGTGCCTAACCAGCTTGATACAAATGACCCAACTTCTGAGAAAGATTCAGAAGCAAAGTCACAGGGACTGGAGATCCTAAGTGATCAATCCTACACTCCCCTTTTCAGAAAAGGAAATGGAGGTCATCAGAGAGGTCTTGTAGTGGTTAAGAAATCTGGACCAGTCAAATCTGGATTGAAAACCACTCATTAGCTGCATGATAGTGGGGGTGTCTCTTAGCATCCGTAAGCCTCACTTCTTTTTTATGCACAAAATGGAGATAGGGACAGTATTTATCTTACATGGTTATTGTGAGTGTTAAGCTAGTTAATTCATGCCAAATGCAGTGCCTGGCACAGAGAAAGTGCTCAATACATGCTGGCAACTCTTATGGTGATTGTGTTTTTATTCTTACTAAATAACTGTCCAAGTCCCACAACTAGTGAATCTGTTTTGCTGATTCCCAGCGTATGTTCTCATGGTGATGGCTCTTGGCCCCACTTTCCGCAATGTGTGTGATCACCTTAAACAATCCTGGCTCAGTCACATGACTGTAACAAATCATCTTATTTCTAAAATATACATTGAACTCACTCCCTTGATGGTATACCCCTATCAATCCCATGCAGGAAGACAGAAGACCAGCCAGCTGTGGGAAGCTGCAAAATCTGAATGGTCCAAGGTAGCAGAAAGTAAGTGACAAATGACAGATGGGGGAGTGGGAAGTGCTCAGGGGAGGAGAACTTGCAAGACTTTTGACCTCAGGAAAGTTCACACGATCTGCTATGATGCTGTTCCTATGTCACTGGGGAGTTGCTTTACCACTGTATCAATCCCATCATGTACTTCTCAGATATTTCACAGTTTACAAAGATTCCCTCATTCAGTCACTAGTTCTTGGGAGCCTATTCTGATCAAGCAAAAGGGTGTGCAAGGTGCCAGGCACACAATGAAGAGGAAGGCCAGGGGGTCTCTAGGGCAACAGACATGACTGGGAAAATCACACTGACCAGTAGAAAACTGCAACTGTTCTAAAAGCAGGGAAGGAGAGGAGCAGGTGCTCTCAGAACCCACAAGAGGGGCTCTCAGCTGAGCTCTAAAGGATGAGTCACAGGAAGTGTTAACGAAGTAGCAAACAAAGCAGACGTCTCCTTTGTGCTGCATTCCTGTCTGTCTGTGGGTCTCCAACATTTGCTGTGCTTAGATCCCTCACCAACCCTGCCGCACTTAAAGCTCAGGCATTTGCTGAACTCAGGAGATTATGGAAAGTGCACAGCCTGTTCGCTAGCAGGGGCGTGGTTAAATAAAGTGTAGTTTCTCCCAATGACAGAACACTATGCAGCTGTTAAAAGGAATTAAATATAACTGCATGGGCTAATATGAAAAGATTACCATGATAAATTAGAAAGTGAAGAAATCCTGTGTAGAAAGTCATTATTGAATATCCTTTCATATAAGAAAAAAATCATACACACCTATGTGGGTACATGCAGACTTTTATTTTTAAGGACATACAAGAAACTGCTTATAGTAGTTTTCCAGGGCTGCCATAGCAAAGTACTACAAATCGAATGTCTTAATCAACAGAAATTTATTGTCTCAGAGGCAAGAAGTCTGAAATCAAGGCATTGGCATGGCTGGCTCCCTCTGAGGACCATGAGGGAAAGGACCTGTCCCAGGCCTCTCTCGTCGGTTTGTAGGGGGATGTCTTCTACATTTCTTCACATCTTCCCTCTGGGTGTCTCTGTGTCCAAATGTCCCATTTTTATAAGGACACCAGTCATATTGTATTAGCGCCCACCCTAATGACCTCACTTTAACTTTGTACCTCTGTAAAGACCCTATCTCCTAATAAGGTCACATTCTGAAGTACTCGGGGCTAGGATTTCAATACATGAATTTGAGGGGGGACACAATTCAACTCATAATACTGTTGGAAGAGGGGGGAGACTTATCTTTCATTCACCCTTTTCTCTGTAGAGTCTAAACTTTTTAAATGGGCATGAATTTCTATTAGAAAAAAAATTTTTAACCAAAAAATCTATTGCAAACTTAAACCTTCCCCCAAATCACCCACCAAGTGAAAGCACTGGGAAGGAATATTGTAGGTCAAATTGATCTGAAATGAGAAGTATGTCCTCAATCAGAGGTATACAAGATAGATTGTACATGTCCCAGAGATAGAATTTGACCATCACTGGTCTTCCACACTTCCATCTTTTCAATTTTACTTTAATTTCTATTTTGTTTTATACTGTGTGTGTGTTACATACTTAAAACTTTCAACTTTTGTGGGGTTTGCCTTCTAAGTGGTGTGTGCAGGAAAGCCCTTTGGGGCACCTCTCCTGATAGTTAATATTTTCATGGGCAAAGAAAAGGACCTAGTCAGTTACTGCATATGAGTTTTCTTAATTTGGTTTCCTCCAAAAGCTGACTGTTCAGTTGCTATTGCTGTGTGGCATAGCAGCTTAAAACAGCTATCTTATTCTGCTCTTGATCTCATAAATCAGGAATTCAGGAAGGGATCAGCTGAGTGGTTCTTGCTGAGGGTCTCTTATTTGTTGTAGTCAGATGTTGGCTTGGGCTGGAGTAATCTGTAGGCTGGGCTGGGTTGGGTGTCCTGGATGCTGTTCTCACAAGACTGGTGGTTGTTGGCTGTCTGCTGGGCACTTGGCAGGGCTGCCAGAGCATCTGCACGTGGCCTCAGCAGCATGGCAGTCTCAGGATACTCAAATGTCTTAAACAATGGCCAACCTCTTAGAACAAGTTTCCCAACGAAACTAGGCAGATGCTATATGGCCTTTTCTGATCCAAGCTCAGAAATTAAGGCATCATTATTGCTTGATGGATTACAAGCCATCACTAAGATTCAAGGGCTCAGATTCAAGGGGAGGGACCAAGCAGAAACTATGGCCTTTTCTGATCTAGCTTTGTAAGGTACAGAGTATATTAGTTATCCATTACTGTTTAAGAAACTCTCTCAACACTTAACAGCTTAGAACAACAAACCTTTATGATCTTCCAGTGTCTGTGGGTCTGGGATTTGGGAGTGGCTTAGCAGGCTGCTTCTGGCATCAGGTCTCTTGTGAGACTGCAGTCAAGGCACCAGCAAGGGCTGCTGTCATCTGAAGGTCTGGCAGCCCTGGAGGATCTCATTTTAAGGCAGTTCACCCACATGGCTGTTGGCAGAAAGCCTCAGCTCCTCACCTCATGGGCCTCATTATAGGATTGACTGAGTGTCCTAAAAGCATGGCAGCACACTTCCACCAGAGCAAGAGAACAGGAAGCTACAATGCCTTTTATAACCTGGCATCTGAAGTCACACCCAACTGTAACTCTGAGTCACTAAGTCCAGCCCACAAGCAAGAGAAGTGGCACTAAACCCCACTTTTTGTAAAAAGTGTCAAAGAACTTCTGGATGTTTTGAAATACCACCCATAGCATCACTTCTGCTGTGGTTACAAGTGAGTCTCAGCCCAGATTCAAGAGGAAGGGACATAGATTCCACCTTCAGCAAGAGGAATGTCAAAGAATTTTTAGACAAGAACTTAGATACAGTCTCTTAATCAGCTCAGGCTGCCATAACAAAATACCATAGATTGGGTGACTTAAACAACAGAAATTTATTTCTCACAGCTCTGGAGGCTGGGAAGTCCAAGTTCAAGATGCTGTCAGATTTAGTTCCTGGCTTGCAGGTAGCCACTTTCTCACTGTGTGGTGGTGGGAGGTGGGGAGAGCTTTGTAATCTTTTTTTTTTCTTGGCAAGATGGCTGAATAGAAGCAGCCAGCCCTTGCCTCTGGTGCAAAGAAAGTCCAAAGCAGCAAATAGATAGTCACCTGAAGAGTAATTTTTCTAGGAAAAAACAACAGAATCCAGCTTAAGAGTGAGGAACCCCCCCCGCCCCAAGACCTGTAAACTCAGGACAGCAACATAGAAGGACTGGAGAAACTCCTGACCAGGACTGGCTTGGAGGTCGAAGAAATCCCGCACTGCCAAGACAAGGTAGGAGGGGGAAGAATGGAGCTAGCACCTCCACCTTATACACCAGGCTGCAAGATAACCACATGGAACTCACGGAGTGACCCCAGCATGTGGAGTGGCTAAGAGCCCACATGACTGTATTTTCCCAGAGGGAACTATGTGCAGAGTCACCCCCTCCCCGCTATCCTGGGCTGCTGCTGGGCACCACCATTTAGGGATAGGAGCCACATAAGATCAGTGTCCTGCTGACCCCGCAGTCCCACACACCTAGCGGAGAGCACAGGTGGAGCATATCACCTGCCTGGATACATGCCCTCCTTCTTTCTGGGACCACAGAGCCCCACTCAGCATAGTGGAGTTGCCACACCAGCAGAGACTTGGGGGAGTGTGCCAGTTGTCTGGATCCCTGCAGTCCTTCCCCTGAGAGCTCAGAGCCATACCCAACACAATGTCTCACCTGTTCCAGCCGTGGGCAGCTCCAGCCCCTTGTACTGATTACCTAGAGCCACGCCCGCCTCCTCTGGGAGCCCAGAACCCCACCTAACTCAATGTCCAGCAGCACCTGCTCTAGTGGACAGTGAGCCAGAGGCTATGCCACCCCCTTCTACTGATTGCCAAGATCCATGCCCTCTTCCAAGAGAGCTCAGAGTCTGGCAGACAATAGAGTAGAGGACGGTGCTGGCCCTTTGTGCTGGTTGCCTAAATCCATGCCTTCCTCCTCTGGGAGCCCAGAGCCCTGTCCTGTGCCTGCTCCAGCAGACAGTGAATGGGAGCTGTGCCAGTCCCTTGCACTGGCTGCCTGAATCCACATCTTCCTATCCCCAGAGTTTAGAGGTCCTCCTGAGGCAGAGAGCCAGACATCACCAGTGGAGAGAATGCTGGGGTGCAGAAGCTGTCTAGATCCATGCCATTCTCTCATCTGACATAGTAGCCTGCCTTTACCAGCAGAGAAGGTGTGGGGAGTGAGCCAGCACTTACTACCATGCCCACCCAAAGCCAAACCTATGTAGCCCAACCCTACTGTCAATATAAAACAGATAAGAATCTCTCCCCTCAAAAACCACTCCAAAAATTGAAAGATGCACCAGAGATCACATCAACCCAGAGATACAAGAAAGGATGAAAAAACAGGGAAACATGATCCCCCAAAAGAAAACTACAATTCTCCAATGCCAGACCCCAAACAACAGGAAACTGGTGAATCGCTTGAAGAGAAATTCCAAATGTCAGTATTAATGAAACTACACATGATGAACAAAAAAATAGATAGAAATCACAGTGAAGTTAAAAAAAAAAAAACAATCCAGGACATGTATGCGAAATTCAACAAAGAGAAAGAGACAATAAAAAAAGAACCAATCAGAAATCCTGGAATGGAAGAATGCATTCAATAAAATAAAAAATACAACCAAGAGCATAAGCAGCAGGTTAGAATAAGCAGAAGAAGGAATTTCTGAATTAGAGGACAGGCTTTTTGAACAAATATAGTTGGACCAAAAGGAAAAAAGAATTTTAAAAAATGAATAAAGCTTACAAGATCTTTCTGATAACCTTAAGCAAACAAACATCTGTATTATAGATGTACCAGAAGGAGAGGAGAAAGGAAAAGCATTAAAAGCTTATTTAATGAAATAATAGCCCAAAACTTCTCAAGTATTAGGAGACATGTAGTTCCACAGATCAAGAGCTCAAAGATCCCCAAACAGATTCATCCCAAAAAGGACCTCCCCAAGATGTACTGTAGTCAATTTGTCAAAAACCAAAGAACAAAATCTAAAAACAGTAAGAGAAATGTGTCAAATCATCTATAAGGGAATCTCCATCAGGCTAACAACAGACTTCTCACTAGAAACTCTACAGGCCAGGAGAGAGTAGGATGACATATTCAAAGTTCTAAAAGAAAAAAGCTGCCAACCAAGAATACTATATCCTGCAAAGCTTTCCTTCAGAAATGAAGGAGAAATAGTATCCATTCCACACAAATAAAAGCTGTGGGAATTCACCACCACAAGACCAGCCCTTCAACAAGTCTTCACAGGAAGCCTACATCTGGAATCAAGAGAACAATATGTGTCACCATAAACACATGAGAAAGAACAAAAGCCACTAGTAGGACAGATACACAAAAGAGAAAGAGAAAGCAAATGTATCATATCACTATAAAAAAGCACCAAACAGTAAAGGCAAACAGCAAAAGGGTAAGAAAAGAACAAAAGAAATAAANAATGGAGCTAGCACCTCCACCTTATACACCAGGCTGCAAGATAACCACATGGAACTCACGGAGTGACCCCGGCATGTGGAGTGGCTAAGAGCCCACATGACTGTATTTTCCCAGAGGGAACTATGTGCAGAGTCACCCCCTCCCCGCTATCCTGGGCTGCTGCTGGGCACCACCATTTAGGGATAGGAGCCACATAAGATCAGTGTCCTGCTGACCCCGCAGTCCCACACACCTAGCGGAGAGCACAGGTGGAGCATATCACCTGCCTGGATACATGCCCTCCTTCTTTCTGGGACCACAGAGCCCCACTCAGCATAGTGGAGCTGCCACACCAGCAGAGACTTGGGGGAGTGTGCCAGTTGTCTGGATCCCTGCAGTCCTTCCCCTGAGAGCTCAGAGCCATACCCAACACAATGTCTCACCTGTTCCAGCCGTGGGCAGCTCCAGCCCCTTGTACTGATTACCTAGAGCCACGCCCGCCTCCTCTGGGAGCCCAGAACCCCACCTAACTCAATGTCCAGCAGCACCTGCTCTAGTGGACAGTGAGCCAAAGGCTATGCCACCCCCTTCTACTGATTGCCAAGATCCATGCCCTCTTCCAAGAGAGCTCAGAGTCTGGCAGACAATAGAGTAGAGGACGGTGCTGGCCCTTTGTGCTGGTTGCCTAAATCCATGCCTTCCTCCTCTGGGAGCCCAGAGCCCTGTCCTGTGCCTGCTCCAGCAGACAGTGAATGGGAGCTGTGCCAGTCCCTTGCACTGGCTGCCTGAATCCACATCTTCCTATCCCCAGAGTTTAGAGGTCCTCCTGAGGCACAGAGCCAGACATCACCAGTGGAGAGAATGCTGGGGTGCAGAAGCTGTCTAGATCCATGCCATTCTCTCATCTGACATAGTAGCCTGCCTTTACCAGCAGAGAAGGTGTGGGGAGTGAGCCAGCACTTACTACCATGCCCACCCAAAGCCAAACCTATGTAGCCCAACCCTACTGTCAATATAAAACAGATAAGAATCTCTCCCCTCAAAAACCACTCCAAAAATTGAAAGATGCACCAGAGATCACATCAACCCAGAGATACAAGAAAGGATGAAAAAACAGGGAAACATGATCCCCCAAAAGAAAACTACAATTCTCCAATGCCAGACCCCAAACAACAGGAAACTGGTGAATCGCTTGAAGAGAAATTCCAAATGTCAGTATTAATGAAACTACACATGATGAACAAAAAATAGATAGAAATCACAGTGAAGTTAAAAAAAAAAAAACAATCCAGGACATGTATGCGAAATTCAACAAAGAGAAAGAGACAATAAAAAAAGAACCAATCAGAAATCCTGGAATGGAAGAATGCATTCAATAAAATAAAAAATACAACCAAGAGCATAAGCAGCAGGTTAGAATAAGCAGAAGAAGGAATTTCTGAATTAGAGGACAGGCTTTTTGAACAAATATAGTTGGACCAAAAGGAAAAAAGAATTTTAAAAAATGAATAAAGCTTACAAGATCTTTCTGATAACCTTAAGCAAACAAACATCTGTATTATAGATGTACCAGAAGGAGAGGAGAAAGGAAAAGCATTAAAAGCTTATTTAATGAAATAATAGCCCAAAACTTCTCAAGTATTAGGAGACATGTAGTTCCACAGATCAAGAGCTCAAAGATCCCCAAACAGATTCATCCCAAAAAGGACCTCCCCAAGATGTACTGTAGTCAATTTGTCAAAAACCAAAGAACAAAATCTAAAAACAGTAAGAGAAATGTGTCAAATCATCTATAAGGGAATCTCCATCAGGCTAACAACAGACTTCTCACTAGAAACTCTACAGGCCAGGAGAGAGTAGGATGACATATTCAAAGTTCTAAAAGAAAAAAGCTGCCAACCAAGAATACTATATCCTGCAAAGCTTTCCTTCAGAAATGAAGGAGAAATAGTATCCATTCCACACAAATAAAAGCTGTGGGAATTCACCACCACAAGACCAGCCCTTCAACAAGTCTTCACAGGAAGCCTACATCTGGAATCAAGAGAACAATATGTGTCACCATAAACACATGAGAAAGAACAAAAGCCACTAGTAGGACAGATACACAAAAGAGAAAGAGAAAGCAAATGTATCATATCACTATTCAACAAGTCTTCACAGGAAGCCTACATCTGGAATCAAGAGAACAATATGTGTCACCATAAATACATGAGAAAGAACAAAAGCCACTAGTAGGACAGATACACAAAAGAGAAAGAGAAAGCAAATGTATCATATCACTATAAAAAAAGCACCAAACAGTAAAGGCAAACAGCAAAAGGGTAAGAAAAGAACAAAAGAAATAAAAACAACCATTATAAAAATTAATAAAATGGCAGGAACAAGGCAATACCTTTCAATAACAACCCTGAATGTAAATGGATTAAATTTCCCACTTAAAAGATATAGACTGGCTGAATGGATTAAAAAAACTAGACCCAAGTATATGCTCCCTGCAAGAAACTCACTTCAGCAACAAAACATACATCAACTAATAGTGAAGGAGTAGAAAAAGATATTCCATGCAAATGGAAACCAATAACAAGCAGGAGTCACCATCCTTATATCAGATAAAATAGACTTCAAACCAGGAACTATAAAAAGAGACAAAGGACACTGCATAATGATAAAAGGATTGATGCAGCAAGAAGATGTAACAATCATAAATATACATGCACCTGACACCAGAGCACCCTGATATATAAAGCAACTGTTCCTGGATCTAAAGGGAGAGATAGACACCAACACAATCATATTCAGGGACGTATTAGGATTCTCCAGATAGACAGAATCAATATGACATGTTATAAATATATGAAAGAGGAATTAGCTCACTCAATTGCAAAGAAAAGTCCCATGATAGGCCATCTGCAAATTGGATGGCAGTACTGTGGTTCAGTCCAAGTCCAAAGGCCTCAAAACCAGGGAAGCCTATGGTGTCTTTGGTGTAAGTCCTGTAACCCAGAAGCTGAAGAGTTTCAACCTCTGATGTTCACACACAGGAAAGAAGAGTGTATCTCAGTTCCAGCAGATAGAGGGAGATTCACATTTTTTCTACCTTTTTGTCTTCTCTGGGCCCCCAGAAGATTGGGTGGCTCCCACCCATATGGAGGGCAGATATTTTCCACCCAGTCCACGCAGGTTGTCATTCTAATCTCTGCTGGGAACACCTTCACGGACACATCTAAAATGACAGCTTTACCAGGTTTCTCGGCATTCCTTAATCTAATCACGTTAACACCTAGAATTAATCTTCACAGGGGACTTTAACATGTTGCTCTCAGCAATGGACAGATCAATAGAAAAAAAATTAGCAGAGAAATATTGGATTTAAACAGCACCTTAGTCCAAATGGACCTAACGGACATTTACAGAACATTTCATCCAACAACTGCAGAATATACATTCTTCTCAACAGCATGCAGATCATTCTCACATGGTAGGCCACAAAGTAAGTCTCAACAAATTTTAAAAGATTAAAATCATATCAAATATATTTTCAGACCACAGTGGAATAAAATTAGAAATTAACAACAAACAAAACTATACCAATACATCAAAAGAAAACAATATGCTCCTGAACAATCAATGCATCAAAGAAGAAATAAAGCAGGAAATTAAGAATTTTCTTGAAATGAATGAAAATACAAGTACATGTTACCAAAACCTATGGGATACTGCAAAAGCAGTACTGAGAGGAAAGTTCACTACAATAAATGCTTAATCAAAAGAGTTGAAAGACTTCAAATTAACAACCTAACATTACACCTCAAAGAACTAGAAAAACAGGAACAATCCAATCCCAAAATTAGTAGACAGAAAGAAAAAATTAAGGTCAGAGCAGAATGGAGACCAAAAAAATGACACAACAGATCAATGAAACAAAAAGTTGGTATTTTGGGCCGGCCCGGTGGCGCACTGCTACAGTGCACCGCTTGGGAGTGCGGTGGCGCTCCCGCCGAGGGTTCGGATCCCACATACAGACCGGTTCCCGCTCACTGGCTGAGCGAGGTGTGGGAGCAACACCAAGGGTTGCAATCCCGTTGCCGGTCCCGGTCCGGTACGGGCGCGACACTGAGGGTTGCGATCCGTTGCCGGACATGAAAAAAGACAAAAAAAAAAAAAAAGTTGGTATT
>NW_007726671.1:226165-228293 GCF_000696425.1 Galeopterus variegatus
TGGGAGTGCGGAGGCGCTCCCGCCGAGAGTTCGGATCCCACATACAGACCGGTTCCCGCTCACTGGCTGAGCGAGGTGTGGGAGCAACACCAAGGGTTGCAATCCCGTTGCCGGTCCCGGTCCGGTACGGGCGCGACACTGAGGGTTGCGATCCGTTGCCGGACATGAAAAAAGACAAAAAAAAAAAAAAAAGTTGGTATTTTGAGAAAATAAACAAAATAGACAAACGATTAGCCTGACTAACTAAAAAAAGAATAAAGAAGACCCAAATAACAAAAATCAGAAATGAAAAAGGAGACATTACAACCAATACCAGAGAAACAAAAGGAATCATTAGAGAATATTACAAATGACTGTATGCCAACAAATTTGAAAATCTGGAGGAAAAGGACAAATTTCTGGCCACAGACAAATTACCAAGACTGAACCAAGAAGACAGAAAATCTCAACAGACCAATAACAACCAATGAGATTGAAGCAATAATCATCAATCTCCCAACAAATAAAAGCTCAGGACCAGATGGCTTCCACTGCTGAATTATACCACACCTTTAAAGAAGAATTAGTACCAATCTTTTTCAAACTATTCCAAAAAATTGAAACAGAGGCCATTCTCCCAAACTCATTCTATGAGGCCAACATCACCCTGATACCAAAACCAGACAAAGACACAACAAAAAAAGAAAGCTACGGGCCAATATCTTTGGTGAACATAGATGTGATGCAAAAATCCTCAAAAAAATATTAGCAAACAGAATACAATAGCACATCAGAAAGACTATGTACCATGATCAAGTGGAATTCACCCCAGAGATTCAAGGATGGTTCAATATACACAAGTCCATAAATGTGATACACCACATCAACAAAATCAAGAACAAAAGCCATATCATGCAGAAAAAGCATTTGACAAAATTCAACATCACTTCATGATAAAGATTCTCAACAAAATCTGTATAGAAGGAAAGTATCTCAACACAATAAAAGCTGTGACAAACCAACCACCAGCATCATCCTGAATGGAGAAAAGATCAAAGCTTTTCCTTTAAGAACAGGAGCAAGACGGATGTCCACTCTTACCACTCCTATTCAACACAGTATTAGAAGTACTAGCCAGAGCAATCAGGAAAGAGAAAGAAATAAGAGGCATCCAAATTGGAAAAGATGAAGTCAAAGTGTCCCCGTTCATAGATGACATGGTCAAAGATGACATACAGGAAAACCTAAAAACACTACCAACAAAACTCCTAGAGCTGATAAATGAATTTGGCAAAGTTGCAGGATACAAAGTCAATACACAAAAATCAGTAGTATTTTTATACACCAACAACAAATAAGCAGAAAAAGAAATCAAAAGAGCAAGCCCATTTACAACAGCTACCAAAAGAATAAAATACCTAGGAATAAATTTAACCAAGGAGGTGAAAGATCTCTACAATAAAAACTACAAAACACTGTTGAAAGAAATTAAAAAGTACGAAAGATGGAAAGACATTCCATACTCATGGATTGGAAGAATTAACATTGTGAAAATGTCCACACTACCCAAAGTGATCTATAAATTCAATGTAATCTCCATCAAAACACCAATATCATTCTTCACAGAAATAGAAAAAAACAATCTTAACAATCATATGGAACAAGAAAAGACCCTGAACAGCCAAAGCAATCCTAATCAAATAAATGAACAAATAAAGCCAGAGGCATTACACTACCAGATTTCAAATTATACCACAAAACTATAGTAACCAAAACAGCATGGTACAAGCATAAAAACAGACACAGGGACCAATGGAACAGAATAGAGAACCAAGAAATTAACCCACATACTTACAGCCAACTGATCTTCAACAAAGGCACCAAGAACGTACAATGAGGAAAGGATGGCCTCTTCAACAAATGGTGCTGGGAAAACTGGACACCCATGTAGAAGAGTGAAACTAGACCTATGCATCTCCCTACCTAACAAAATCAACTCAAAATGGATTAAAGTCCTAAATATAAGACCTGAAACTATCGAACTCTAAGAAGAAAACATAGGGAAAACACTTCAGGATGTACAACTAAGCAAAGCTTTATGAGTAAGGCCTTAAAAGTGCAAGCAATAAAAGAAAAAATAAACAAATGA
>NW_007726671.1:229305-230450 GCF_000696425.1 Galeopterus variegatus
AAGACATACAAATGACCAAGAGGTATATGAAAAAATAGTCAACATCACCAATCATCAAGGGAATGCAAACCAAACCACATCATCTCACCCCAGTTAGACTGGCCATTATCAAAAAGACAGAAAATGACAAATGCTGGCTAGGAGGTGGAGAAAGGGAAACTTTCCACACTATTGGTGGGACTGTGAGTTAGTACAGCCATTATGGAAAACAACTACACATAGAACTATCATACAATCCAGCAATCTCACTGCTGGGTAAATACACAAAGGAATGGAAATCATCACACCAAAGGGATACCTGCACTCCCATGTTTATTGCAGCCATATTTTCAATAGTCAAGTTATGGAACCAACGTAAATGTCCATCAACAGACAACTTTATAAGGAAAATGTGATAGATATATAGATATAGATACACACACACACACACACAGTGGAATACTACTCAGCCATAAAAGAGAAGGCAATTCTGCCATTTGCAGCAGCATGAATGAGCTTGTAGAAAATTATATTAAATGAAATAAGCCAGGCACAGAAAGAGAAATACTGCATGTTCTCACTCATAAGTGGGAGCTAAGAAAGAATGAAGGAAAAAAGAAAGAAGGAAGGAAGGAAGGGAGGAAGAAAGGAAGGAAGGGCAATTACAATAGTACATTGAACTTTCAGAAGGAAAGAACAGAACTGTGGTTACTAGAGGTGGGAAAGGGGGAGGGGGAAGGGGTCAGCAAGAAATTGGTTAATGGACTCAAAGAATGATTACATATTATAATGATGAATATGATGATTATCCTGATTTGATCATCACATATTGTACATAAGTATTGATAGTCAGCTCTGTACCCCCACAAATATATATTATCAATTACATTTCAATTTTTTAAAAGTATATAAATAGGTATACACTGATATAAAATGGATATTGGATTTTATTTGAAGAATTTTTAGCCTAAATGTTGATATATTATGGGAATTATTTCTCTCATATGCACTTTTCTATATCATATATAATGTTATGGGGTTTTTTTAATGTGAACATTAAAAATAAAACACTGTATATACTTTTTTAAAAAGTAGAAGAAGAAGAAGACAATCTCATTATGGGGATCCACCCTCATGACCTCATCTGAACCTAATTGCCTCCCAAA
>NW_007726671.1:230588-232266 GCF_000696425.1 Galeopterus variegatus
ATATATTATGGGAATTATTTCTCTCATATGCACTTTTCTATATCATATATAATGTTATGGGTTTTTTTTAATGTGAACATTAAAAATAAAACACTGTATATACTTTTTTAAAAAGTAGAAGAAGAAGAAGACAATCTCATTATGGGGATCCACCCTCATGACCTCATCTGAACCTAATTGCCTCCCAAATGCTACATCTCCAAGTCCATCACATTGGGGTTTAGGGCTTCAACATATAATATGAGGTGGGGAGGAGGGAAAATAGAAGACACAAACATTCAGTGCATAACATTCCAGCCCACCCCTCTAAAAGTCATATCTGCTCACATGCAAAATAGATTAATTCCATCCCAACAGCTCCAAAAGACTTAACTGGTTACAGCATATAAAGTCTAAAGTCTAAAGTCCGAAGTCTTACCTAAGTATCATGTAAATCAGACATCCATAGCACACAGGTAGTTTACTTAAGAGGTTATCACAGGAGGCACAAAACAGGAGAGTGAGACAGCAAGAGGGAAGAGCCAGTAATGGGTGGGATGTAGCTTTGCAGAACTGGAGCTCAGTCCTGCTGGGGGCTCTTGGGAATCCACGTGGACTGTGCCTCAGCCTGGGCCCACAGGAGGATGAGGAGGCCAGAGCATTTATCTATCTGCTGTCCTCCCCAACTGGTTGAGGTTTTCCCCTGAAGGTGTTAACACTCCCACAGAAAACCCTCAAGTGGCTGGAGGTAGGAATCTGTCAGTGTTCTGAAACCTGTTGACTGCAGCTGCAGGTGAACTCAGGTGGCCCGGATGGATACAGCACAAGCAGCAAGGGCATCTGCTATAGAATCTGAGATCATGAAGTGCTTTCTAAAATAAATGTCCTTATTGGTCAGGGAGAGGACTTATGAGAACGGGTCACTGTGACTCAGGAAACATAGATTCTGTGATAGCCACGTGTGCATGCAGAAATACTAACACATGCTCAGGCTATGGAAGACTCTGATTCACTCATTCGACAAATATATACCGAGCACCAACCTCATGCCAGGAACCATGCTAGGCTCTGGGGTAGAATAATGGACAAAAAGAAGGTGGTTTCTGACTTCCAGGGCTTATAGGCTAGCGGATGAGACCAGCATCAATCAAATAACCACACAACAAAATAAATACCAATTTTGACAACTGGTATAAAGGTACACATCTTCTGCCAGCCTATTCAGTGGGGAAAGAAATGCATTTTCTGCAGAAAAGGATCATCTAAGACAGGCCAGGAATCTATAGCTGTTGGCATAGTTACAGAAGCCACCATGCATGTTCCCTGGGGTGTGATGAGGACACGGTAGATGATGTTGAAAGTGGTCCTGAGCATGTGCTGGGGGATGCCTTCACAGAGAAGCTTCCTAACTCTTTTGAGAAGTCTCTTGGGGAGATAGGGGCCTCACTACTCATCAGACAGAAAGAGAATTTCTCCCTCAAACTGGGCATTTGTAAGGAAAGGTCAATATCACTTGATAGAGTTTGTATATGTTGTCCCCGTCAAGCTCATGTTAAAATCTGATCCCCAACTTGACAATGTTGGGAGCGGTTTGGGCCATGGGGATGGAACCCTCATGAACAGATTATTGCCTCAGGGTCGGGGGGGTGGGGGAGTGAGTGAGTTCTCATTCTATTATCTCCCATGGAAGCTGGTTGTG
>NW_007726671.1:233062-284271 GCF_000696425.1 Galeopterus variegatus
GAAGCTGGTTGTGTGTTCTCTCTCTCTCTCTCTCTCTCTCTCTCTCTCTCCCCACCCCCACCCCCTTCCTCCCACCATGTGATCTCCTTGTACCTGCACTGCCTGCCACTTTCCACCATGAGTAGAAGCAGCCTGAGGCCCACAACAGTTGCAGCTATCCCAGAATCATGAGCCAAATGAAACTCTTTTATTTATAAAATTAACCAGTTTCAGGTATTCTGCTAAGCAACACAAAACAGACTAATACATCACTCTAGCACAGTCACTGAAATACAGTTGAGTATCCCTTACCCAAAATGCTTGGGACGAGAAGTGTTTCCAATTCCACATTTTTTTTTGGATTTTGGGATATTTGCAGAATACATACCAATTGAGCATCTCTAATTCAAAANTTTTTTTTGGATTTTGGGATATTTGCAGAATACATACCAATTGAGCATCTCTAATTCAAAATCCAAAAGTCTGACACTCTCCAATGAACATTCCCTTTGAACACCATGTCAGTGCTCAAAAAGTTTCAGATTTTGGAGCATTTCAGATTTAAAATTTTCAGACTAGGGATGCTCAAACTGTAATTGTATTTGAAAGCAAGAAATACAACCAATGCCTTAAGGATGGTTGCTTACAAGGAGAAAAAAGTCTGGGTTCCTTGACATTGTTGAGCCTTTGCACTAGTCTTAGACTACTCACCTCCAAACTTCTTGTGTATAAGCAAATGAAAAGTCTATTGTTTGATCCACTGTAAATCAAGTTTGCCATTACTTGCAGCCAACGACATCCCTAAGTGATACACCACATTTTTTCTTCCACAACCCTTCATGAGAATTGTTACTATTCCCATGAGATACGTAAAGAAGCTGATATCCAGAGAAGTGAACTGATATGTCCAAGGTACCCCAGCTAATTAAGCTGGAAATGGAACTCAGGCCTTCCCATTGCAACTGCTCTGAATCCACACCAGCACAGAACCCTACAGTACTAACATAACGTAAGTTCTTGTTGCTCCCCACTAAGTCTTTACCACATGTTGTCACCTTATAGAGCTGTTTTCAGTCCCCAGATGCCATGAGGCACCAGATTGCCAACTGCTCCCTCGTAGCTCAGTGCCATTCACAACAAGTCAGTTCAGGGGCCTTTATGTGATTCCAGAGGTTCCATGGGCATCCTCTTTTGTATCCTTGCCTTGACAGTTTGTACTGCTCGCTCTCTTCTTTGGACATTTTTGTCTAACTCCTCCCCCTAGAACTTTCATTATGTCACCACATACAACATTCTTGTAAATTTAAAATAGTGGCTATGAAAATTATGTAATGACATTAGGACATTATATGTTGAGTGGAAAATCAGGCTACAAATTGCATATACAGAGATATGAAAAACACATATGCACATAAAAAATGAAGGCAAAAACACTAGAATGCTTGCTGTGATTGTGGTGGTGTGGTAAGATTGTGGGTAATTGTTTTTCTTTTTTGATTTTCCAAATTTTCTGTTATGTACATATAATGAAAAAAAAAAATAGGTTAAGATGTTCTTTAAAATATGTCATTGTTTATCTGGCCCCTGTCCTGGGAGGCAGCAGAGCAGAGCATGCTAGTTAAAAGCATGGGAGTTTGATTGCCTGGTTCAAATCCCAGCCCAACCATTTAATAGGAGCATGACCTTCAGCAAGTTTCTTAAATCTTCTGTATCTCAGTTTACCCATCTGTAAAATGGGACTAATGAGAATACCTGTCTCACAGGGTGATTTTGAGGATCAAGTAAGTTAACATTTGTAAAGCACTTGGTAGAGCCTAGTACAGAAAAAGTGTTTTAAGTGTTTGATAAATATAAGCCATTTCATTGTGTCTTCTCCACTGGGAGGCTTCTTAGAAGGGACTCTCATGCAGAAGCAGAATAAACCTCTGTGTTTTTCAGAGGGACACAACTGGTAAAGTTGCAAAGAGATGGCTTGTGCTCAACATGAAGATCTTCTTAACCTCAAAATGGAGCAGGCTGGAGGTGAACTCCTTAGCAATCTGGCACCGGATGGTGGTGTCATGGATACTTTTCATACTTTATATCTCATGAAGCATCCACTCGTAAAGCACTGGCAGAAATCAAGCAAAGGGAAGATGAGCAAAAAAATTTTTTCGCAAGTAAGAGGAAACATACAGAGATTTATTGATCTGTCTAGATGAGTAAATTTCTCCCAATGCAGAGAGGCCCCTTACAAGTCCTCCTCTGCTGAAATAGGATGAAGTCCTCTAGTGGCCAGGAGGTGACATTACAACTCCTCGTCTGAGTCCCAACACAGGATGCCTAACGGTTGCTGGCGACCTTTAGCTGGATTTGTTTTTGTCAAGCGTGTCAGGAGAGAATGCAGGCCTCCTTCTGTCCCCTTGCTGTGGCTAAAAGAGCCAAAAGACACTTCCTAAGACACAGTACCTGCATGTTTGTTGTATACGCCCATTTCATGAAGATGATCTCTAGAAAGGAGGTCCCTTCCCGGGCACATTTGATTGTATGTGCCACTTGTGTACACATTATTTCTGCTTAGAGACAGGGGGTTTAGAATGTGCTAGAGATGGGTGGAACCTTAATCTAGCCTCTCTCATTTCAGTGCCTTCACTTTACAGATGGAGAAAATCCCAGCAACATTTGGAATAGTGCCCAGAACAGAATGAATGGATGATAAATACTTTTTGAGAATTTAGGGTCACTTTTTATCCTTGCCATTATTTTAGCAATAGACCCAATCAAAAGACTCACCTGATGCTGCATTAACTGCTCACTCTTTCCCAACTTGGCATTTGTAAAATACCCATGAAAACAACGCTACATTAGGAAGAATTTTCCTTTACTTTCATATTTTATATATTATCATATGGCTGGGAGAAAGAAAAAAAAAAGAAACAGGAGGAGAAAGACAAAACATACCAAAAACAAACAAACAAACAAAAACCCAGAATAGTCTAGCACAGGGTTTGGCAAAGGACCAGGTGGTAAGTATTTCAGGCTTTGTGGGTCATGCAATCTCTGTCGTGATTACTCAACTCTGAGATTTAAGCAACCACAGACAATAAATAAATGAGTGGGTGTGGCTGGATTTCAATAAAACTTTATTTACAAAACAATCAATGGGCTGGATTTGACCTGCCTACCCCTCATCTAATGCAGAATTATCATGTTCCTCGTCCTTCATACATGGAAGACATGGTTAATTGATCATGGTGTCAATTAATTGCCTGAGTTCAAAACCCAGTTCCAGGCCATTACTGAGTGTATAACTTTAGGAAATTTGCTTAATCTTTCCAGGCTGCAGTTTCCTCAGCTTTAAAATGGAGATGGCAATACTGTGAGCCTCAAGGGACTGCTAGAATTGAGTAAGTCTGTAATGGCAGATGCTTAGTGTGGTGACTGGTTCTTAGCAAGCACCAGTGTTAACTACCTTCATCGTCATCTTGTTGCCATCATCATCCACCTCAATTAACTGACACTCATGAGCACGCATGAGATAATGGATGTGAAAGTGCTTTGACATGACCCCCATGCAAGTGGAAGGCCTCTTTCACTGAAGTGCTCATGCATAACAACATCCCATCCACGCATTCCCCATTGCTGAAAGGCCAGGGGCAGTGGATATATCCTTACTGTGTTAATGGAATAGTTAGGGAAACTGAGGCACTGGAAAACTCAGGAGAATCATTAAAGATGACAACTTACTGACTTGGCAACGGGGCCCTATCAAGAGCCAGGTTTCCACTTTCCTCATCCATTTTTCTGTCTCCTATCAGCATCATTGGGTTCCCACAGGGATTTCTGAATATCTCTGGGAAATAGGTTTTACTTCTGAAATTTCGTTCGCATCTACTGCCTCACCCTCCATCCTCCTATCACCTCCATCTACTGATGCTGGTCTTCATTATCTGCTGCCTAGTCTGTTTCAACAACCCCTTAACTGGTCACTTTGACTCAGATTTCTCCCTGTTCAACATCCACCATCTACCCTCATCCTGGGTGATCATAAAGCACGGAGCTGACTTTCTAGCTAAAGGTCAGCATTTTAAAAATTGCACATGAAGCCTTTCACAATCTGGGCCCCTGTCAATCCACTAGTCCCAGTTCTTGTCCCTCTCATCCTCTTGTCCTTCTGTAGGGAACTTTGACTCCTGCTCCGGGGACATGCTCCCCCTCTGCTCACCTGCAGAGATCCACAGAGCTCCATGTGCTCTTAACAAGGCAGCCCCCTGTTGCCACCACACACACTTCAGCACTCATGGTTTGAACAGCAGTGTAAGAAACCTTCGAGACCAATTCCATCATGCCACAGCTGCCGCCAGAGCCCACGACTCCCAGCTCTCCCCCATCACCTGGTCTTTCATCCCAAAAGATCTTTGTACACACCCCGCTGTGACTCCAGCTCACCACCCTCCCTCAATCTTCTGACCCCCGCATAGGGCCCTGTGGCTTTCTCCACCCATTCTGACAAAAATTCTCTGGGCTCAACCTCTTCTCCAGCTCTTCCCTTCACCTTCTTACCCTTCTCCAAAACACAGTTCTCTCCCAAGGACTCTGCTGCCTACTCAAGAATGCCTCTTCTCTTTCCCAACCTCCTTCTGTCACTGGGCAGGAGGTGGAGGAGGCATCCTCCTGGTCACTTTCAGGCTTTATCTCTCCCACTTCCCTAAAAGTGGACTTTGAAGTTCATGCCACTGGACTGGCCCACCAGCTCCTCCCCTGCCCCAACCTTGTCGCAGTGTTGTCAGCAGAACAGTTGGCAAGTTCATAGAATGACAGAATACTCACTATGTGCCAGGCTCTGTTTTAAGCACATTACATTCATTAATTCATTTAAATCTCACAAAACCATATGAGGTAGGTGTGATTACTGTCTTTGTTTCATAAATGAAGACACTGAGGCACAGAGAGGTTAAGTCCTTTGCCAAAGATCACACAGATAAGGGTATGTTGGAGAGATATCTGCACTCCCATGTTCATGGCAGCACCGTTCACAATAACCAAGATATGAAATCAACCTAAGTGCCCATCAATAGACAAATCAACAAAATGTGGCATATATACAAAATGGAATACTAATCAATCTTGAAAGAGAAGAAGATCCTGTCATTTGCAACAGTATGGATGAATCTGGACAACATTATGTTAAGTGAAAAAAGCCAGGCACAGAAAGACAAATACTGCATGATCTCGCTTAACATGGAATCTAAAAACGTTGAACTCATAGAAGCAGAGAGTAGAATGGTGGTTACCAGAGGCTGAAGGGAGGGGAAAATGAGATGTTGGTCAAAGGACACAAAGTTTCAAAGAGACAGGAGGAATAAATCCAAAAGATCTCTTGTACAGCATGGTGACTATAGTTAATAACTATAACGTATTCTTGAAAATCACTAAATGGCTAGATTTTAAGTGTTCTCACCACAGAAGAAAAAAAGTGTGTGAGGAAATACATATGTTAATAAGTTCAATTTAGTCATTCCACGATGTATACATATTTCAAAGCATCTTGTTATACACAATAAATATATACAACTTGTATTTGTCTATTTTAAAAAATTAATTTTTACAAAAGATTCAAACTCAGGGAGTTGATTCTGCACAGTAAAAGAAACAATCAACTGAGTGAAAAGACAATATTTGCAAAATATACACCTAACAAAGGATTAATATCCAGAATATACAAGGAACTCAAACAAGTTTACAGCAAAAAATAATAATAATAATAATAACCCAATTAAAAAAATGGGCAAAGGAGCCGACTAGGTATTTCTCACAGGAAGATATATGAATGGCCAATAGACACATGAAAAAATGCTCAACATCACTCAGCATCCGGGAAATGCACATCAAAACCACTTTGAGATACCATCTCACTCCAGTCAGGATGGCTAATATCCAAAAGACTGAGAATGATAAATGCTGGAGAGGTTGTGAAGAAAAAGGAACTCTCACACACTGTTGGTGGGACTGCAAAATGGTGGAAAATGGTTTGGAGGTTTCTCAAACAACTACAGATAGATCTTCCATATGACCCAGCTTTTCCACTGCTGGGAACATACCCAGAGGAATGGAAATCATCATGCCAAAGGGATACCTGTACTCCAATGTTTATTACAGCAGCACTATTTACAATAGCTAAGAGTTGGAACCAGCCCAAATGTCCATCGTCAGATGAATGGATGAGGAAACTGTGGTATGTCTACACAATGGAATACTACTGTGCTATAAAAAAAAAAAAAAAAAAAANCAGCATCCGGGAAATGCACATCAAAACCACTTTGAGATACCATCTCACTCCAGTCAGGATGACTAATATCCAAAAGACTGAGAATGATAAATGCTGGAGAGGTTGTGAAGAAAAAGGAACCCTCATACACTGTTGGTGGGACTGCAAAATGGTGGAAAATGATTTGGAGGTTTCTCAAACAACTACAGATAGATCTTCCATATGACCCAGCTTTTCCGCTGCTGGGAACATACCCAGAGGAATGGAAATCATCATGCTGAAGGGATACCTGCACTCCAATGTTTATTACAGCAGCACTATTTACAATAGCTAAGAGTTGGAACCAGCCCAAATGTCCATCATCAGATGAATGGATGAGGAAACTGTGGTACGTCTACACAATGGAATACTACTGTGCTATAAAAAAAAAAAAAGAATGAAATACTACCATTCACAACAACATGGATGGATTTAGAGAAAATTATTTTAAGTGAAACAAGTCAGGCACAGAAAGAAATACCACATGTTCTCACTTATTTGTGAGAGCTAAAAATAAATAAATAAACACACAAACAAATAAAGGGGGAGAAGACACAACAATTCCTTGAACTTGTTAAGACAAGTGAACAGATATGCTGTTGGAGGGGAGGGAGGGGGAAGGAGGAACGGGTAAAGGGTCATGAAAATCAACTACAATGTGTATTGAAAAGTTAAAATTTAAAAAAATCACTAAACAGGTAGATTTTAAGTGTTCTCACCATGAAAGGAAAAAAGTATGTGAGGAAATGCATGTTAATGAGTTCAATTTAGCTATTCCATGATGTATACATATTTCAAAGCATCTTCTGTACACAATAAATATATACAACTTGTATTTGTCTATTTTAAAAAATTAATTTTTCAAAAGAGATTCAAACTCAGGGAGTTGACACAAGAATCCAGCCTCTTAACCACTAGTCCTAGAGATGTCAGCATCCTCTACCCAGTCTGTCCTTGAATATTTTAGCACCTGCCTCACTGTATCTTTTTCCAAAAGCCACTCCCATCATGATGCTTAATGATTCTCCCAATACACTTTCCTTTTAGCCTCTCTACCTCCTTGCCTCTGATCACGCTGCTCTTCACCCCACACCCCTAGTCAGAGGCTTAGACCTTGTAATTGACAATAACTCACATATGGACTGAATATTTGGGCTCCCCTAAGATTCATGAGTTGAAGTTCTCATCCCCAATGTTATGGTATTTGAAGGTGGGGCCTTAGGGGCTAAGTAGGGTTAGATGAGGTCATGAGCATGGGGCTCTGGTGATAAGATTCTGCACATGCACAAAGAAGAGGCCACGTGAGCACACAGTGAGATGGTAGCCGCCTACAAGCAGAAAGAAAGGCCTCAGAATGAAACCTACCTTGCTGGCACCTTGATCTTGACTTTCCAGCCTGCAGAACTGTAAGAAATAGATTCCTGTAGTTTAGCCACTCAGTCTACAGTATTTTGTTATGGTAGCCCAAGTTTACTAATTACAATGCACTCTCTTATAATCCCAATTTCAACACCCCAGCCACAGACCACTCTCTTTCCAGTGTAGGTCCCCTGATAACCCAATTCTAACAATCTGAAAAACCCATCAGGACTTCCAATCATTGACTCAACCACCAACAGGACCTCCTCTCCTTGCCTGGTTAACTCAATGGTCCATCACTGTCTTCCATCCACCCTCAACCAGTGCCCATACTTCCTTGCCCATTCTTGTCTAGCAAAAACCCAACCCTAGTTAAGCCCAACCTTTCACCTACTCTGAGCCTGCTTCTAGCAGCTGAATGTGGCTGGAGAAACACACCCAGCCATGGTGACTGGCCTCATGTAAGCCATCACACCCTCACCTGTCTGTTGCTTCTATCCAGCAACCCGACAACATTTTCCTAGTCAGGTCCTCTCCCTCTCCTTTGGGGAACTATTCTCTGTACCTTCTCCTCTGTCTTCCAACTTCATGTGCTTCCTTCCCCATCTTCATGCTCTATTGATAAAAATAGGAGCAATCAGAAGAAAACTTCCAAATGCTCCCCCCACTGAATCTACTCACCTACCTGCATCTATCCCCATATTCCTGACTTCCTCTGTCACAAAATGGGCTCTTTGCAAAAGCCAGTGCCTCCCCTTAGGTCCTGCATCCCATCACCTCTTCCCTCCTCCAGGGCATTGCTCCAGCAGTTAAACCCCCTAGTTCCTGCATTATCAGTTTTGCCCTCTCTGCTGGATCTTTCCATCGTCTTAAAAACATGCTGTTATTTCTTCTATCTTAAAAAATACTTTAGCTATTTTGACCTCACATTTCCCTCCAGCTACCTCCATATTTCTTTGTTCCCCTTCACAGAGCAGATTTTCTAAAACATTAACTGCACTCCAACTGTCCAGTCTCTCTCCTCCCATTCTCTTCAATCCACTCTAGTCAGGCTTTCAGCCTCACTACTCCCCTGGAGCTGCTCCTCCCAAGATCACCAAAAGCCCCCAAAGTGCTCAACCCAATGGTTACTGCCCATTTTCATTGCCTTGACCCATCAGCAGCATTTGACACAGAGACATGCTTGAAATATAGCATGATCCAAAATGAATCGAACACTTCCAAAAATGTATTACTCAGTCAGTAGATTATGCATAAACAGGTAGTCACATGGCCCATGTTGATCCTGGAAGGTACGTATCCCAGACCTGCATAGCATATCACAGTTGGATGATGGAAATGGCAGCAAAAATACATTTTTTCATGTCCTCAAGGTTGGGAAGAAGAAATGGGACATACCAAGATTCTTGTGTAATAACATTTTTATTTCCATTACTGAATGATAAAATTGTTGTTGTGTTTGGTCCATCTTGACCTGCCCTATACTTTCTTCACTTGGTTCTTGGGACACCATGCTCACCAGGATCTCCTCCTATCTCTCCTGCTGATCCTTGTAAGTCCCCTTCGTTGGTTCCTTCTCGCCTCCCTGACCTTGTAACGTGGGTGTGTCCAAGAGCTCCATCACTGCTCCTCCCTGTCTGTCTATTCTCACTCCTTGTGTGCCCATCCAGGCTCTTGGCTTTAAATACTATCTATATGCCCNTTCTCGCCTCCCTGACCTTGTAACGTGGGTGTGTCCAAGAGCTCCATCACTGCTCCTCCCTGTCTGTCTATTCTCACTCCTTGTGTGCCCATCCAGGCTCTTGGCTTTAAATACTATCTATATGCCCATGACTCCAGGTATATATTCCAGTCTGAGTAACAAGTTCATCTATCCACCCACCTACTCGACATTGACACCTGGTGTCTGATAGGCACCTCAGACTCCTGACCTGCCCAACACACAATCTGGATCCTCCCAGTCCTTCCTCTTTCAGAAGATGTCAGTTCCATTCTTCAGTTACTCAGGCCAAAACTCTCATCAGAGTCCTCCTGGACCCTGCTCTTTCTCTTACACCCTACATCTAATCCCTCAGCAAAGCCTACCTTCACAGTGTGACAACCTCCTGTCCCCTCCCTGCTCCTACCCCAGGCTAAGGTGGCTTCGTTTCTCACCAGTATTATTGCAGTAGCTTTTTCCCAAAGCTCCCTTCTTCACTCTCGCTTCTTGTATTAGTTTCCTGGGGCTGCTGTAATGAATTTCCTCAAACTTGTTGGCTTAACACAACATAGATTTATCATCTCACAGTACTGGAGGCCAGAAGTCAGGAATGAAGATGTCAACAGGGCCACACTTCCTCCAAAGGCTCCAGGAGAGAATCCTTCCTTGCCTCTTCCAGCTTCTGTTGGCTCCAGGTGTCCCTTGGCTTGTGGCTGTATCACTCCAGTCTCTGCTTCTGTTTTCACATGGCCTTCTCCTCCACGTATCTGTCTTTTCTCCTCTCTTGTAAGAATACTGGTTCTTGAAATCAGGACATACCCACACAATCCAGGATGACCTTATCTCAAGACCCTTAACTTAATCACATCTACAAAGACCCTTTTTCCAAATAAGGTCATATTCACAGGTTCTGGGGCTTAGAACATGGACATATCTTTTTGGGAACCACCATTCAACCCATTAAACCTCTCTAGAGTCTATTCTCAAACATGAGCCAGAGGAGGCCTTTAAAACCATACATCAAATCATGTCATATCTTAAAAACCTCCATAGGAGCTCATCTCAGAGTAAAATCAAAGGTTCTCACCATGGCCTAGAAGACGCCTAGGATGTGGTCCCCATTAACTCTCTCACTTCATCTGCCTCCCCTCGCCCCTCATTCATTCTGTCCCCCCCATCCCACCCCCGCCCTGGCCTCTAATATCACACACACTGTCCCAGCTCTGAGCCTCTGTTCTTGCTATTTGCTCTGCCTGGAGCATTCTTCCCCAACACAGCTCTGTGGCTCACCTCTCGCTTCCTCTCGGGTCTCTTCTCCATCATGTCCTTCTTAGACATGGCTTCCCTCTGCTCCTCCCCTCACTTTGTGTTATTTTTCTTCATATCATGTACCTTCTCTTCTATCACCAATTGCATGTTACTCATCTGTTTACTGTCTGCCTCCCTTCCTGGATCATCAGATCCATGAGGTATCTCCACCACCCAGAACGATGCTTGGGGGCTGGTGGGTGCCTCACAAATACTGTTAGGGACAACCTTCCCAGAGTCTTCCGGGCAGAGCATACATTCTAACTTGGAAGCATTTTGCTTCTTTTCCCAGAGCAGACCAGCAAATGACAATGTTCCGACTGGGTGGGTGTATTGTGGCAGGTTATTTTAGTTCTAAGTAACAGAAAATCCAACTCAGGCTTAACCTTTAAAGGGAACTAAAAATTTTGTAGGCAGAACAAGCTTCAGGTAAGGTCTGATCCAGTGGTGGAGCAATGTCATTCAACATCCATTTGCTTCTGTCTCTCTAGACCTTTCCAGTGTCAGCTTCCTGGAGCAATGTCATTCAACATCCATTTGCTTCTGTCTCTCTAGACCTTTCCAGTGTCAGCTTCCTGGAGCAATGTCATTCAACATCCATTTGCTTCTGTCTCTCTAGACCTTTCCAGTGTCAGCTTCCTGGAGCAATGTCATTCAACATCCATTTGCTTCTGT
The DNA here is from genome assembly GCF_000696425.1 of Galeopterus variegatus. Taxonomy (NCBI): domain Eukaryota; kingdom Metazoa; phylum Chordata; class Mammalia; order Dermoptera; family Cynocephalidae; genus Galeopterus; species Galeopterus variegatus. The sequence goes on from NW_007726671.1 coordinate 244,369, forward strand.
CTCTCTAGACCTTTCCAGTGTCAGCTTCCTAGAGCAATGTCATTCAACATCCATTTGCTTCTGTCTCTCTAGACCTTTCCAGTGTCAGCTTCCTGGAGCAATGTCATTCAACATCCATTTGCTTCTGTCTCTCTAGACCTTTCCAGTGTCAGCTTCTCTAGACCTTTCCAGTGTCACCATCCTAAGGCCAGTTCCTCTCACAGTCACAAGAGAACTAACAGTGTTTGTCTTCCTCATTTATATCTCAAGGCGGATAGAGTTTCTCTTCCACCATAACCTTCCAAAAACTCCTGGACTTCCTCTTGTTGAATCCAATCACTCAATGTTGCCACTCCTGAACCAATTCACTGTAGCAAGAATTAGGCTAATTGCCTTCAACCAACCCACTTCTGGATCAGGGGGTGGGGGTGTAGTCACCAAACCACATACTAGGAAATTTGGGGTCCCTTTAGGTTAGAGGAAAGGAAATGGATGCTGGGGAGGTGTCCATTAATTCTCAGGACAGTGGGTCTTCCAGAACCTCCAATCCTCCCAGGTGACTCTGCCCCTGTCTCCACACAGGATTAGTTATGGGTGCCCGCAGTCAAGTTATGGCTTTTATAAGATATGAGCAAATGTAACCAAGGCTTTGGAATGTCTCGTTTAGAAATTAGTGGTGAGCAGACCAAGCATACAATTAAGTATTGAATTTTCTATAAACACACAAATAGTCATACACACAGAACAGGCCATGACATTAAGTCCTCAACGCAGATCCCTTTCCCACTAGCCCGTCTTGTGCCTACAGAACATGCCAAATGATCGAGTTGAAACATTCCATTGTAACTGAAGCAGATTCTCAGCAGCAGCTTTGCCCTCCACATGGTGTGGTTCGCCTTTATGTAAGTGCATGTCTATGTATGTCGACCCGCAGCATTAATCTCGAGGATTCTTGCTCTCTTTACTCTCTCTCTCTGTCCCACTCTGTCCCTCTCTGTCTCTCCAAGATTAACAGGAACTAAATGCTATAGAAATCTTGACTCTCTATCAAATAAGCTTCCCATCTCAAAGTGACTTAAAGATCCCAAAAAGCTTCCTTGTCTCCTGCTACCTCTCCCATGAGCCTGCCGTGTCCCACTTCACTCCAGCCTTTGGATTTGGGACCTTGAAAACGCAAGGAAGTTCTCTCTTTGGTAAGTAATTAGCAGCCATTGGCTCCCAAGATGTTAGAGACCCTGAGTGGATGAAGCCCTGGTTATATAGTTTTAATGGGGAGGAAAAAGGACTTTATACAAAGACCAGATTGTGGGATGCCTGAGGATTCCCAGGAAGTAGAGAGAGTAAGGAATCTGAATTAGAGATGGGAGGACACCAGCATTCAACATTTCCTACATCCCAATTTGGAGGCACTTTATTTCTTTTATCAAAATAAGGAAGGCAGCATGGGGCTGTGGTTAAATTCTAGAATCTGACATCCTGGGTCAGACTCCAGCTCTTCCCCTAAATGAACTGTGTGACCTTGGGCAAGTCTCTTCACTTCTTCAGTCTTAGTTTCTTTATCTACAGAGGGAGAGTAATTTTAAGACCTTGTAGGATAATATTATAATAATATTTTACAGTATAACATATATACTGTATTATTACTAGTATAGCACAATATATAACATAATATGCACTTACAGTATTATGATAGCATAATACATAGTATAATACACACAGACAGAGCCCAACTTACAATGATTCAACTTAGGATTTTTCTACTTTATGATGGTGCAAAACGATACACATTCGCTAGAAACCATGCTTCAAATTTTGAATTTTGATCTTCTCCCAGGCTAGTGATATGCAGTACAATACTCTGTCATGACGTTGGCAAATGGCAGCAAGCCAAAGCTCCAGGTCAGCCACGCGATCATGAAGGTAAACATCCGATAGTGTACAATGTACTGTATCCAATAAATTACATGAGATACTCAGCACTCCTTATAAAATAGGCTTTGTGTTAGATGATTTCGCCCAACTGTAGGCCAATGTAAGTGTCCTGAGCATGTTTAAGCTGTGATGTTCGGTGGGTTAGGTGTATTAAATTCGACTTGATTTTTTTTTTTTTTTTTTTTTTTGTCTTTTGTCTTTTTCCGTGTCCGGCAACGGATCGCAACCCTCAGTGTTGCCCCCGGACCGGACCAGGGACCGGCAACGGGATTGCAACCCTCGGTGTTGCTCCCATGCCTCGCTCAGCCAGTGAGCGGGAACCGGTCTGTATGTGGGATCCGAACCCTCGGGCGGGAGCGCTGCTGCGCTTCCCAAGCGGCGCACTAGCGCAGTGCGCCACCGGGCTGGCCCTCAACTTGATATTTTTAACTTACGATGAGTGTGTCAGGACAGAACCCAATCATAAGTTGAGGAGTATCTGTACTCATACACTACATATATTATAATCATATAATATACGCTAGTGATGTAATATGATAATAATAACCCCAGTAGGGTTGTTGGAGGGTGGAATGACATACTTAACAAAGACTGAAATACTGGTCTCATTCCTCCCTTCCCCTATGGTAGTGTTATATATCCACTCCCTTGCGAGGGCCTCCCTTGCCATGGAGGAGCCTTCCCTCCCCTTGACTTTGAATTTGACTATGTCACTTGCTTTGGCCAATGAGATGCAAGCAAAGGTTTGAAGTGTACCTGCGTGACTCGCACTGCCCTTTTGTGGTGCTGCCTCAGCTTGAGGAACCAGCTTGTCTGAGGAGGACAAGTACCACAGAGAACAGACATGAATCCAGCCTGCAGCCCAGAGCCCAACCCTGTCAAGCTCCATGTAGATCTGGCAAACCTCAGCCAGCCTGCCAACATACGCCCCTGAGACTCTGTGGTTGTTCATCACACAGCCAAAGCTGAGTGCACAGTAAACACTCAGTAAGCGTTTGCTATTCATATCATGATTATTGGCGTGAGAAATTGCACACGGCCTATACAAACAGAGTATTCATGTGCAATGTCAGGTTTGTGATATTTGCTCTCATATTGCCCGTTTGGGATCTGAGCCAGCAGGCAGCCTATACTGTGGCTGACCAAGAGAATCATTAACACGCTTCCCCTCTGCTCGGCACCAGCGTCTGTCACCAGTTCCCCACTGTATCACCACATTATCCACCCACTGGTTGGAGCAATGTGTACTGAGTGCCTCCCATGTCTGCTGGGCAAGAGGACACACCACAGTCAACAGGACAGGCAAGGCTGAGCCTTTGAGGAGTGGGCATCCTAGTGAGGGAGACAGACACAGGCAAACACATAAAGAAACAGGGAAATGTAGACAGTGATGAGAGCCAGGAAGGCAATAAACAGGTGAGAGGGAGGAGAGGGGGTGGAGAGGGAGCCGGGGTGCAGGTGAAGATTACCCAGCTGTAGGCGAGCTAGCAGGCTGTGCAGGTGTCCAGGGGAGATGTAATGGTATTCTGGACTGGAAAGGTGGCCACAGAGATGGACACAAGTGGCTGAGGATATGGAGGGACTGGAGATGATTCTGGAGCCGGGGCAGTCAGGATATTAGTCCACAGTGAGCCTTCCAGGAAGAAATGTGGGCATCCTGGAGAAAGTACTGGGAGCATTCAGAGCTACGCGGGGCCTTCTTCATTATGAAAATCAGCCCAAGAAAGAGGCAAATTCTCCTGCCAGGGTTATCACTTCATACAGAATAGGATTAATATGTTGGTATTAGGAGGAATAGCTTTTCCTCATCTTAAACAGGACTGTGTAGTTGTTGGTAGAAAAGCAGTGGCCATAGTGTTATTTTCTGTAGACCACACAGTGCTGAAGGGTGTTTGCCCTTAGAAAATACAGAAGAGAAAAGAGAATCCTGGTACATTGTTTGTGGGAATGTAAATTAGTACAACCATTATGAAAAACTGTATTGTAGTAGATTGGATTATGTCCCCCCAAAACTCCCTGAAGCTTGAATTCTGTCCCCCAAGTTTTATGTATTAGAAACTTAGCCCCCACTGTGACTGTTAAGAGGGTGGGAAACCCGACTGTGGTAAGTGAAAGGTGGAGCCTTGAAGAGGAGATTGGATTGTAGGACCGTGCAGTTGTGAATGCATAAAAAATGGTGTGGTTCTGAGGGCGTTAAAAGAAGAGGAGAGTTTCCCTCTCTCTCTGCTCTGTCTTCTCTACCATCTTGCAATGTGAGACCCCTGGGTCACTGCTGCCACCAGCAGCTGGACTTCGGGCTTCCCAGCCTCAGAAACTGTAAGCAATAATTTTGTTTTCTTTATAAAATACCCAGTTCCATGTATTTTGTTATAAGCAACAGAAACAGACTAATACATGTATGGAAGTTTCTCAAAAGATTAAAAACAGAACCACCATATGATCTAGCAATCCTGCTTCTGGGTATATTTGTATGTCCAAAGGAAATGAAATCAGTATCCTAAAGAGATACCTGAACTCCAATGTTTATTGCAACATTATTCACAACAGCCAAGGCATGGAATCAACCTAAAAGTTCATCAACAAATGACTAGATAAAGAAAATGTGATGTATATATATGATGGAATATTATTCAGCCTTAAAAAAGAAGGAAATTCTTAAAAAGAAGGAAATTTGCAACAACATGGCTGAACCTGGAGGACATTATGTTAAGTGAAGTAAGACAGGCACAGAAAGACAAATACCACATGATCTCACTTATATGTGGAACTAAAAAAGCCAAAACTCATTGGAGCAGAGAGTAGAAACGGTGGTTGCCAGGGGCTGGGGTGAGGAGAGTGGACAGGGAATGAGATGTTGGTCCAAGGGTACAGAGTTTCAGTTAGACAGATAAAGTTCTGGAGAGCTATTGTACAGCACGGTGACTGTAGTCAATAATGATCCGTTGCTAAGAGTAGATCTTCAATGTTCCCACTACAAAAAAGTGGTAATTCATTCTTTTTTATGGCAGAGTAGTATTCCATGGTGTAGATATACCACAGTTTCCTTATCCAATCATCCGTTGATGGACATTTAGGCTGGTTCCACGTCTTGGCTATTATAAACAGAGCTGTGAAGAACACGGGAGTGCAGGTATCCCTTCGACATGATGATTTCCCTTCCTCTGGGTATATACACAGAATTGGGATTGCTGGATCATATGGAAGATCTATCTGTAGTTGTTTGAGAAACCTCCATATTATTTTCCATGGTGGTTGTACTAATTTACAGTCCCACCAACAGTGCAGTAGTGTTCCTTTCTCTCCACACCCTCGCCAGCATTTGTTATTCACTGTCTTTTTGATTATAGCCAATCTAATTGGGGTGAGGTGGTATCTCAATGTGGTTTTAATTTGCATTTCCCTGATGACTAGTGATGTTGAGCATTTTTTCATGTACCAATTGGCTATTTGTATGTCTTCATTTGAAAAATGTCTATTCAGCTCCTTTGCCCATTTTTTTTATTGGGTTATTTGTTTTTTTATTGTATAATTGCTTGAGTTCTATGTATATTCTAGATATTAATCCCTTGTCAGATGCATAGTTAGCAAAAATTTTCTCCCACTCTGTAGGTTGTCGTTTCACTCTGTTGATTGTTTCCTTTGCTGTGCAGAAGCTTTTTAGTTTGATATAGTCCCATTTGTTTATATTTTCTTTTGCTGCTTGTGCTTTCAGGATCACGTACATAAAGCCTGTGTCCAGACCTAGTTCCTGAAGTGTTTCACCTATATTTTCGCTTAGTAATTTTATACATTCAGGTCTTATACTTAAGTCTTTAATCCATTTTGAGTTGATTTTAAAGTATGGTGAGAGATGCATGTCTAGTTTCATTCTTCTGCTTGTGGATATCCAGTTTTCCCAGCACCACTTGTTGAAGAGGCAGTCTTTTCCCCAATGTAGATTTTTGTTGCCTTTGTCCACTATCAGATGGCTGTAGGCCATTTGCAACAACATGGATGAGCCTGGAGAAACTTACGTTGAGTGAAATAAGCAAAGCACAGAGGAATAAATACTCATATGTGGGAGCTAAGAGAGAAAGAAGAAAGGAAAGAAAGACCACAGTAGTGCACTGGTCTTGCAGAGGGAGAGAACATTCCTTGGGCTACAAAGTGGAGTGGGGGGGGAAAGGGGAGGGGAAGGGAGGTTGGGGATAACTGGGTGGGGACATGGGGTACAAATGCAATATTTGGTAATGAGTATGCTGCCAGTATGGATCTGGCCCTCACGTCATGGGCACGAGGGGTGACAATCAGCTTTGTATCTCATAAATATTCATAATAAATAAATAATAATAATAAAATGAATGCATGTATTGAAACAACAAGGTGTACCCCATAGATATGTATAATGAAAAAAAGAAATTTAAAAAAAAACTTGGGAGTCACACAGACCTACGTTCAAATTCCAGCCCCACCGTTTACAATCCTTGTGCCGCAGATATTCTGTCTTAGTCAGATTTCTCATTCTCAGACTCCCCATCAGCCCACTTTCCTTGTTGATGTTGTGTGCCTGTGGACATTTAAATAATGACTCCTAAATCAAGGTGCTCTGAGAGCAATCCAAGAATCAGCCTCCTTTCTGTCCTTGCCAAGTCCACTAATTGGGAAAAAACTGTTATAAGCATCCAGAACCCCATCTTGTCAGTACAAGCAATAACAGTGCCCCAATTCTGCAGCACCTGGGTGAATTGCAAGGACCTATTGAAAATGCTGGTCAATCTATGCTTTGGAGATATGAATGGTGCACATCTGCTTGCACTTGATCCAAGTGAATAAAGATGTGAGATGTACTTGGGTCACCTGTTAATCCCATTGAGAGCAAAAGTACCTCCCTAATGTAATTCATTCAGCAGCCTCGCAACAGGGAATGTCAAGACTCCCCAACTTTAAGTGTATTAATGTCCCCCTTTGGAGGAGATGTTTGCTTTTAACCAATGCTAAATTCTTCAGCAGAGAGTTCTGGCCAGGAAATCTGTCCCCACAGTGGGATAAATAAATAAATAAACAAAAAAGTGGTAAGCATGCTAGGTGACAAATACGTTCATTAACTTGATTTAATCATTTCACGATGTATACATATATTGTACACTATAATTATACACAATTTTATTCGTCAACTAAACCTTAATAAAGCTGAACAAAATTTTAATTAAAAAAATATAGAAGAAACCAATTGCAGGTCATAAAGAAAGAGTGGATTTTTGTTGAAATCACACACTATCTCCCCATGTGCTGACAACTTAGTGCTGCATCAATTTAGCGAAACTGGAAAAAAATTTTTCCCAGGATTCTCTTCCATGTATGGTTCTGGGCCACAAGAGGAATTGTGCAGGATTTGGAAAGTGAGCATGAAGCTGCAGCTACAACCATGCTTGGAATGCAGCATGGGGTCAAGTGCAGGTGCAGCTCACCTTGTTGGTGTGAGGCAGCTGCCACGCTGCAGCTTCCTCAGCCCCCATGGGGCCTCCTCCTTCAGCTGCTCTGAGTCCTGGGCTGGACGTGGTACTCATGACAAAGGGCACTAGCTTCTCCTGCAGGGCATCCATATCCTATAGGTGAGATGCTGAGTGGTGAGTGAGATCGATCTGGGTCCCAGCCCATCCCTGTGGGTTCCAGTTTGCCTGGCTTCCCCCACTTCACATCCACCTTCTCTCTCCAGCTGCCAGCCCTGCTGACCTCAGGCCCAGCAACAGATGCAAGACAAAGGCTGTATACAGACTGTTGTATCAGCTCCCACAATTGTACAAGGTCAGATCCCTTGTACTCATCCATTTCTGTTGCTTATAACAGAAAGACCTGAAACTGGGTAATTTGTAAAGAAACAATATTTATTACTTACAGTTTTGAAGGCTGGGAAGTCTAAAGTCCAGGGAACACATCTGTTGAAGGTCTTCTTTGGTGGTGACACTACAAGAAAGGCAGGAACAAGAGAGAGAGTAACCTCCACATTCACTCTCCTTTTAAAGCCACAAGAACCACTCTCCTTATTCCAAGAATGGAGCAATCCATTCATGACGGTACAGTCCTCACAATCCAATCACCTCTTTAAGGCCCAACCTTTCAATGGCCACATAACGGGTCTCCTAACCTCTCTTGATTCAGATTTCTCACCTAAAAGACACAGATAGCAACAAAACCTACCTGTCAGAGGTGCTGCAACCATGAGTTAACTTATGCAAAATGCTAGGGACGGAGCCAGACATGAAGGACATGCAATGCCAGGGTTTGCTATTATTATTATTATTAATTATATATTTCTTAGGATAATGATTACACCCTTTCTTGTAGGATAGCCACTGCCGCACCCTAGGCTAGAAGCATATCAAGTTTTTGTTTTGCTCTCAGCACCGTGTGGTTCACACAGAGTAAATATAAGTCGATAAATACTCCCTCAGTGAACATGCAAGTGCAATGTAGAGAACACACTTCCTGCCCCATCGCCCACATAAGAAAAATAAAATCTTGACACTAATAATATTTAACAACACTTTCCCCTAAGGAACTTGAACAGTGACAATATCTGCACTCAGCAGCAGCAGGTCTGGGCTAGCTTTTTTAGGCTCCAATCTTCCTTACATTTTTTTTTTTAATTTAAACACACTTGTCTTCCTCAACTTCCTTTTCCAAAATCATAAAAGAGATGGGTCACATGGAAGCTAAAGAGCAGAAATTAGGAATTCACTGTCAGTTGAATAAAGAGAAACTACACAGTAGAGCAGAGATCCCTGGGATTAAAAGCTGGCCAGCAGCTTTACCTGCCCTATGGCTTTGGACAAGCCTTACTATTCCTCATCTAGCAGATGGAGCTAAAATATCAACCTTATGATTGAGGTTGGTCTCATGGAGGAATAAATGAGCTTGAAAACAAAAGGCGTGGCATCCAGCAGAAGCTCCCCAGCCCTGGGTTCTGCAGGCCCGTGTCCTGCCATGAAGTGCTCTGAGGATGGTGTGTCTGAATCCATGCTTGTCTACAACTGCAGGGCCCGTGAGGGCAGAGGGAGCAGCTTGTTCAAACTCACCTTGGTGTACTTTTCCTGAGAGCCTGGTACACTGCTATGGGCATCCCATGGGCATTCCACAGATACCTCAGAAGAGCCTGGGGAACATCTTACCTCTTCAGGCAGAGGGAAGCTTAAGAAACTCAGTGATGGAATCAGGTCTAGAAAGTGGGTTTCCCAACTCCAATTCCAGAGTTGGATACACACAACTTGGGTCTCACAGCCATTGGCCACTCACAAAGGACAAGAATGTCTGAGTGTGGCAGTGTCCTGGTCTGGCAGGACACAAGTGACCAGATATTCAGATGGGAATGAAATAACAGGAACACTCATCAATAATGTGAAATGTTGAAACAAAAACAAGAAAGAATGCAGGCCCTCCCTCTCATGAGCAACCAGAATGAAGGAGAGAAAAGAAGAGGTGGCAGAGCACAAAAGAAAAAGAATGGAGAAAAAGAAAAAAGAAAGAAAAAGAGCAATAGGAGCAGGGGAAGGAACCAAGAAGGGACCAGGTTCCCTGTGAGCTGCAGTAAGACAGGGCTGCAGAGAGTGTAAAGGAAGACACAGTGAAAGGGGACTGACCAGGATGGGAGCGAGGGGTCCGGGGAGGAAAGCAATACCAGGGATCCAAATAAGGCATAAGTGACAGAAGATCAGGAGAGCGCTCAGAGGTTCGGGATTACAATCCTCAAACAGGCAACTGAAGGGAGGCTTGGTTGTAAATTTATACTCAAGAGGCCAAAGTCTTAATCTGGAAGTTGGAGCAATTGCATTGCCAGGAAACAGAAGAGACTGAATTGAAGAAATGGTAGCAGTGGGGGAGAAACAATGCCGGGCTTGGCTGCACTTCCCAGTCTGAGTCTGAGCAGGAACATGAGAAGTGTTTCAGCAAGCCAGACAAAGCAAGCTGCTTCTCTGATTCAGGGACTGCTCCAGCTGAGGCCTGGGTTCACAAGGTGCTCCCTTCCTCAGGCAGCAACAAGCTACGTGACCAAAAGGACCAGCATCAGTTCCATCTTTGTGCCATTTAAGGTCCTCAGTAGAGATGGGTTATACTGGACTGCCCAACATGCATTCTCTTGAAAGCAGCTTGGACTTTCGTTCCAGCATTCACCCCTTCCCAGGCCTCCCCCAGGTGCCTTGGGAAAGCTGACTCCACACTGTGGCTCTATGGTAGGGCATGTGGGTTGGATCAAAGCTAATCTGTATAATCCTACTGTCCTGGTCACAAGAAGTGGGTTCAGGGCTGGTTCGTGTTCCCTAAATGGGTCCGATAAGAGCAAATCCAGGATTTTGTTTGACTGTTGAAGGAGGGATATTCTCTTTCCCGCTGGATATGAATTAGGAGCAATGCAGCCCACAGGCAACAGGTAACCACCCGTGATGAGGAGAGAATCTATGTGAGACTGGAGCCAAGCCAGAGGAGATAGAGCTGAGTTTTCTGTTTTGATTTCTTTTCTCTAGGTTACATTACTTCTGGATCAAGATGCTCCTGAAGACCCCCAGTCAGTTCATTTAAGCAAATCAACAAATCCCCTTTGATGATTAATCCCCCTGAGGTAGAATTTTCTGTCATATACCATGAATGGAAAGACTTCTTAACACAGCATCTCACTGATCTCACGCATGATCACCTTGCTTTATTCACGCAACAGTAGTAGGATTACTAGCAGTGATGTAAAAATAAAAACAAGTGCTAGAGTAAACACATGTGGTAAACAAATTTAAGAACATTGAATCATTTCAATTTGAGGAATTTGAGGGGCTCACTCCCTGCTAGAATGGCTAACGTTTTAAAAACCAACCATATCAAGTGTTGGAGAGGACATGGAGGAACTGGAATGCTCATACACCCCAAGGAGGTTAGAGCGTGTATAATAAGGCTACTGGATTGATGGGCACCATTTCTGGGGAACTCGTTGAGAACCATGAGAGTCCAGAGGTGGGAGGGACTCCATGTAACGCATGACAAGAGGGAAACCATCATAATGAGAATGCTGCTGCCCTCTACTCTGTCCTAAATCCCCCACTCCCCTTTTACTCTACTCACCCATCCCACCTCTAACCACCAACACTGACACCCAGCCTCACCTATCAACACAAGCTGGGCACATTCCTTGACCTTCTGGCCTCGGTTGCCTCCACTGTGACATGGGAGTGACACCCCAAAGGCAGGAGCTGAGCATGGCCAACAGGATGCCTGCCAAGGTGCTGGAGCAGAGCAAAGGTTCACACCAAAGGCAGCCCATCCCAGACCAAACTTCCTCTGGCTTGACTTGACAAAAGGTAAGAAATCAGACCAAACACATTTCCTGCAACAAGAATCTGAACTGGCAATACTGAGATGACAAGGCACCCATCAGTGGCAGTGGAGCTGAAAGGGTCTGGAAGGAAGAGTTGTGTGATGGGAGCTCATGGTGAATCCAAACCCTGAGGAAACCAGACTGGTGAGTAAACGAGAAGAGATACAAAGACCAGGGTGAAGCTCCCAGACAGTGAGCGGGGAGAGAGCAGACACGCAGTGAGAAGCAGAGACACTGTGAGAGACGGGGAGGGTCACAGCCTCCAGAGCCACCTCACACCCCAACAGCTTCCTGGTTCCCATCCTGCTCCTCTGTATTCTTCACAACAAACTACTTCTTTAAGGGCCTTTGATGAGTCACTAAGTCTGAGTTAACCACCAATCTCCTGAGGTTTCTTCTCTCCCCTCCGGCACACAGAAGCTTCTGTGGCCTCTGCCACTGATAGATGCAGACTGATGTTCTGCAGGAGATGGCCACGTGGCTTCTCATCTCCTACAAGAGGGTAACTCTTGCATTTCAGAGGTTCACTTCCTATTGACATCACAATTTCAGACCCAGACCGAACCCCCTCCCACAACAGGCTCACTGTGCCAGCACCTCAGGGGGCCTGTCCGGGGACCCAGGGCATGGAAAAGGGGACTGGACCCCCTCCCACAGCCAGGCACACAGTGCCAGCACTTCAGGGCCCATCTGGAGACCTCGGTCATGGAGAAGGGGACTGGACCCCCTCCCACAACCAGGCACCTCATGCCAGCGCCTTGGGGTCCACTTGGCAAACCGGCGCATGGAGAAGGGGACTAGACACCCCACCCACAACCAGGCACACTGCACCAGTGCCTCGGGACCCTCCCAGGAACCCAGGGTATGGAGCTGGGGACTAGACCCCCGTCCCACAACCAGACACACCATGCCAGTGCCTCAGGTCCCACTCGGGGACCTGGGGTATGGAGCTGGGGATCAGACATTCTCCACAATCAGGCACACCACCAGTGCCAAAGAGAATGCCAAAAACATCACCTCCGTGTGGGTGGCCCATCACAGCCACCACGATAACCATGGCTGCCACAAAGGCAGCTAGACGCCACAACCACCACGCAGATGGTCCACCAGCCACTGGAGTGCATTGACACAAGGAGAGTCACCAGCAGAGATAAAGAAAGGAGGAGGAAGTCTGTCTCCACAGAGCCCATTTCAGAGTGATGGAAGAGGCATCTGCTCTATGATAGTATTGGGGGACCTGATCACACCTCTCAGCATTGGACAGATCATCTAGGCAACCAATCAACAGAGTAACCATTATGCTTTCAGAAGGAGAGAAGAAATCTAGGATGATTAGAGTGGGAAAGGGGAACGGGGAGGAATTGGACAAGGGGCATAAATAATAATTACGATTTGTAACTATATATGCTAGTAATATTGATTTGATCAACATATCTCAATATCGAACCCCCAAAATACGTATAATCAATTTTGATCCAATAAAAATTAAAATAAATAAATAAATAAAAATAATTTCATACCTATGAATTCAAAATTCTTTGGGCAAGGTTACTTTCTTGGATGTGGAAAGAGTCTATCCTCTCTCCTCAAAAAGCTAAGGAGGAGTCAAGAATCACTGTGTCCCCTAAAACAAGAAGACAAGAAACCACAAAAGCCCAGATGGAAATACAGATTAGAAGTGTTTCTTTGGACCACAGGGTTACAGAGAGACCAACTGTGTGTTTGCATGTTGGTGCGTGTGTGTATGTGTGTGTGTCCCTTTAATCCATTAACCTGTTTAAACCTCTATAATCTCTAAGCCTGGCCAGTGAGGGACCCTGAGGATGCAAATATGGAAGAATCATGGTCACCTCAGGGGGAGGGGCAAGGATTGCCTGTAGGAGGGTTCAAGGGAACCTTCTGGAGTAATGAAAATGTTCTATATCTTGATCTGGGTAGTGGTTCCACAGGTGTAAGCATATGGAAAAAGTCATCAAATTGAACCCTTGAGATTGATACACTTACCCAGCAATTCCACTCCTAGGTATAAGAATTAAAATCAGGGACCTAAACGGATACTTGTACACCAATGTTCACAACAATATTACTCACAATAGCCAAAAAGTGGAAACAACCAAGTGTCCATCAATACATGAATAAACAGTATATGGTATATACCTACAATGGAATATTACTCAGCCATAAAAAGGAAATGAAATTTTGATCTATGCTACAACACAAATGGCCCTTGAAAACATTATAAGTGAAATAAACCAGACCCAAAAGGACAGAGATTGCATGATTCCACTTATATCAAGTACCCAGAATAGGCGAATCCACAGAGACAAAAAGTAGAATGTGGGTTACCAGGGGCCAGGGGAAGGGGATGGAGAGTTAGTGTTTAATACATAGCATTTTTGTTGAAGATGATGAAGTTTTGGGTATAGATAGTGGTGATGACTACAAAACACTGTGAATGTATTTAATGCCACTGAACTGTGTACTTATAAATGGTTAGAATGATAAATATCATGGTATGTACAGTTTACCACCAAAAACAAATTGTTACACTTCGCATATGCATGTTACACCTCAACTTAAGAGACGGGGGAAGTGTAATTAGCCCCATTGACACTATGAGAGTCTTAAACACCTTTTTCAGTTACGAGACACATCCACACCCAGGGTACTTTGTAGGCTGAGTAGCAGATCCTGGATTCAAACTCAGGTCTGTGAATCCAGAGGCCAGGAGTAAAGAACCTCCTACAAAGCAGTCCCTCTCTAATAAGCCAGGAAACCACTTCTGCTGAGGCTGAGGACAGTCTTCATGCTGCCAGGGAGGGCTGTGGCTGCTGACCTCGCTTTACTGGGGTGACTTGAGTTGAACAACAATCTGGGTAACTTGGAGCCACTGTCCTTTCTGCATCCAAGCTGGCCCCAAGGGGCCTGTGAAGCCACTCTGCTTGCCCAAAACACCCCAGCTCTCTTGTCTATAAAAAGCAGCTAGCTCAGAAAGTGTCGCTGAAACCAGAAATGACAAAACCTCCCAAATCAAATGATGAATTGAATCCCACCTGGCATCAGGGAGCATAGACAGGAACGATCCACTCCACCCTTCCTACTCCAAGGCGGAATAAATATAGATGCCCATGACATCAACTTTCCACCCTCTATGCAGACTGACTTGTCCTGCCCATCAGGTGGATGAAAACAACATGTTTGTGATGAAGGTCTCACATTATATTCAGTAAATCACCAACCCTTGAGGGGAGGAGGGCAATGTTTTCAGAGACCATGGAGTTTAGAGGTTAAAGCATCCCTCAAGGTCATCCCACCAAATCTCTTCATTTTCCAGAAGAAAAAACACAGGGAGGGAGTAGTGAGGATTATTGATATTTAAAGTTAGATAGCCCTGGGCTTGAACTTGGCCTTGACACTAACTAGTTATATAATCTTAAGCAAGTTAAATTACTGTCTTTGGGCCATAGTTTGCTCATCTGAAAAATGGAGATAATAATACCAACCCCATAGAGTTGTTTCATAGAGAATGAAATAAGATTTAATGATGTATATGAAGAGGCTGGCACATGCCTTCTTCACTGTCGCAGGTGTTCTTCAGCATCACCATCACCACCGTCACCATCATTATCATCTTGAAGCTGAGGACCGGGAGTTGAAGGGTTTTTCCAAAATGGCACCACTGTGGCTTGTGGCAAAACAAAGTCTCCCACACCAGCAGGATTTTCCGTTTCATCACCCTGAGACGGCAGTATTGCCCGGGCCTAGAAATTTACAGCACTTCATGGAAAATATTTGAAGTTACACGGCTTTCCCACATCTCCAAATTTGAAGTCCAGCTTGATGGCCAAGAGTCTTCAGCAGGAAAACAAACTTTCCAGTGTAAAGATACTGAAACCAAAGAATGGGAGCCTCTTCACTCTCTTCCTGAACACTGGAACCTGGAATTCTCGGAGAGGTTGTCAATGGAGCAGGAGAAGGTCCAGAGAACTCACCTACAGGAGCGGCACACGAGAACAGCCCGGGAAGGTTACTGAACTTCTGTTCAGAAAGAGAAAGGCAGAAAGGAGTTAAGATGAGATTGCCAGGGGAATGGATAACAATTACAGCAACATCTGCGGAGCACTTAGTACGTGCCAAACAGCATTGTAAGCCCCTTTCATCCATTAGCTTCTTTAAACCTTCCAACCCTATGAAATAGGCAAAATAATTACCCACAAGTGAGGAAGATGAAGCAGAGGAAACTTTACAAACTCACTCCCCAAGAAGGGCTTTTCACTTCTCATTGCTGAGATCTGGCCGTACCAGGATACCCAGCTCCCCTCTCAGAACTGCCAGGCTTTCCCAGGTTGTCTGAAGGTGCCTTTGCTACACCTCTGCTCGGTGTGATTCTGTTCACCCTTCAAGGCTTAGCAAGAATGTGACTGCCCCAGACTTTCCCAAGCATATTCATCCATTTTGCCTTCCAACTCGTTCACCTGCAAGTTCAGTGCGTATCGTGTTGCGTCATAGTTAAGAGTGTGTACACGCGCACATACGCCCAAGTGTGAGCCCACACTGGCAATCAAGCTCAAGAAGCCAGAATTATTGTGCTGCACTTGCCTTTATATCTCACTATTGCTTGGTTACGTAAAAGATGGTCAGTAAAGTTTCGTTGGAGTTCTTTTTTTGATACTTGTAGACACACAGCTTGTATTTGGAGAAACTAGGACACCGTTTGTGGGGACCTGTCTCTCAAATCCAAGAGCTCACGTGATCTTTTGAAGGACATTATCTCCAAAGTTTTTGATGGTTAAAACGTGCACAGGAACACAGTTCCAAACTAGTAATCTGTTGTTATGAGTTCATTGAACAAGTGGACAAAAATACATGAACAAGGATGGTCATTGTGGCTTTGTTTAAAATGGAAAAAAATGGAAACATAAATGGCCAACCACAGAGGACTAGTTAAAGATATCTTGGTGCGGACCTAAAATGAAATATTACATTACTTTGAAAATGATTATGTACATCTGTGTACAGATATGGAAAGCTCTCTGTGGCATATTCCTGAGTAAAAAGAAGCAGGTTACAAAACTGCATCACTAACATTATCTCACTTAGGTACACTTACATAAGTATAAACATCTTCGTGTATGAAAGTATTCAAAAAGTTCATGGAAAACTAGAATTGAAAGATAATGTGAATCTTTCCATGAACTTTTTGAAGTTCCTCATATGATTAGGGAGATGATTTGAAGTGATTTCAACAAAATTAACAGTGATTATTCCTGTGTGGAAATATTTCAGGTTATTTTTACTTTCTTCTTATACATTTCTGTATTGTTTAAACTTTTTATTTTGAAATGCATGGGAGTTCCGGTCAAGATGACAGAATAGATGGTCCCCAGCGTCACTCTCTCACACAAAGCAACCAATTTACAACTATAAAAATGAAACATCAGCCAAGCTGCAGCCACTGGAGCTCAGGGGAAGAGGAGGAGAGACCTATGGAGTTCATGAAGGGGGAGAAGCCATGAAGTGAGAAAGAAAAAACTGCTTGGAGCGTTTCAGGCTGCAGCCACTTTAAAGCTGGAACTGTTGAGTGCACGGAGCAGGAGCCAGCAGAAGCTGCAACTATGCCCTTCAGATGGAGTTACTTGAAGGTGGCAGGGGAGAAGAGGGCCTTGGTGGCCCCCAGGACAGCAAGACCTCTAATACGGTTCCCGAGGACCCACTCAAGAGTGAGGAGCCAGAACAACTGAAAAAGGGGAGCCATTCAGAGACCGGTGAGTCATTGCAAGGGAAGGGTGCAGGGCCTGTCCCATGATAAGTGTTTGTAGCATGGGCAGTGGGAGACACAGGCCCAGGGGGAGAACACTGGGGCACAGCAGGGACAGCCGATCCACCCTCCAATCAGTGCAGCACCACTCAGAGGAGACTGGTCGGGAATGCAGAATTGCATGGGGTGCAGTTTGATGAAAAGACTCAGGCCTAGATCAGAGATTCTACACAACCCAGATCCACCAGGTCTCTGGAGAGCCTGAAGTACCTATAAGGTCAACCATTAAACCCTGAGCTGCACAAAAAGTCTTCCCTTGGGAAACAGCAGCAAAGCAGTAATTTAACTCAACAGACGTCAAGGATGGTGCTCTCATGAAGTTCTCCCGTTTTAGAAGGAAGCAAAGGACAAAAAATTAGTTCCGGCCAGGCACACTACCAGCGCCTCGGGGCCCACCCAGGGGCCTGGTGGTATGGAGCCAGAACTGGACCCCCCGCCCACACCCAGGCACATCACAGCACCAAGGAGCATGCCAAAAACATCACCTCCGTGTGGGTGGCCCACCACAGCCACCACAGTAACCATGGCTGTGTGAAAGCAGCTAGACACCACAACCACCACGCAGATGGTCCACCAACCACTGGAGTGCATTGACACAAGGAGAGTCAACAGCAGAGACCAAAGAAAATAATAGATGTCTCTCCACAAAGCCCATTCCAGAGTGACAGAAGCAGCATCTGCTCTATGATAACATTGGGGGACCTGAACATACCTCTCCGTAACATTGGGGGACCTGAACATACCTCTCCGTATTGGACAGATCATCTAGGCAACAAATTACTGAGTAACCATTACTCTTTCAGAGGGAGAGAAGAAATCTAGGGTTATCGGTGGGAGGGAGGCGGGAGAGGGGGATAGGGAGTGATTGGACAAGGGGCATAAAGAATAAGTACAATTTGTAACAGTATACATACTAGTAATATTGATTTGATCAACATATGTCAACATTGAATCCCAAAAATACGTATAATCAATAAAAAAAGAAGAAGAAGAAATGAGTGTTTATGTAATCAGAAGAAAACAGTGGAAAAATAGGATTCCTGGACAGGAGACAGCACCTTCTGCATTTAAAGGTCCCTAACTGTCTTCGGGAAGTAGTTTGGAGCCTTGCCACCCATGAATTTATAAGACCTCTTTTCAAGTACACGCATATATTTTCAAAGCCAAAGAAAGTACATTAGTCCTTTTAAAAAAAAAACTCTGCTCTTTATTTTTAATCTCAATCTGAAAGATATAAGCTAAACAGTTGGATGGCGTATTTCTTTTATTTCTTATTCTATATATTTAAGGTGTACAACATGATGTTTTGATATACATATAGGGAGTGAAATGATTACTACAGTCAAATTTGCATATCCCTCCTCCCCCACAGTTGTCCTTGTGTGTGTGTGTGTGGTGAGAGCACGTACAATCTACGCTGTTAGCAAATTTTCACTGTACAAAACAATATTATTAACTATAGTTCTCATGTTGTACATTAGATCTCCAGACTTACTCGTCCTCCCTAACTGCAAATTTGTACCCTTTGACCAGCTTCTCCCCATTTCTTCCCCCTCCCCACCCCTGTTAACCACCATTCTACTCTGTTTCTATTTATTTGATTTTTTTTTTATTCACATGTTAAGTGATGTCATTGTAGTATTTTTCCTTCGGTGGCCAATCCAGCATAATGTACTCCTAAGCATCCGTTGATAGACGAATGGATAAAGAAATTGTGCTATATATATATAATGGAATATTGTTCAGCCTTTAAAAAGAAAGGGATGCTGCCATTTGCAACAACATGGATGAGACTGGATGGCTTATTAATGAGGCTGAACCTCAAATTTTAAGGTTAAAATGTGATTGCTTCCAACATCACTCTGGAAAATAGGAAAATATTTCAAATAACTTATATATGAATATATGGATAGATGGATGGATTTGAAGAAAGCTAAAAAAAAAAAAAAAGTACAATATCATAAAAAAGCAAATGAAACCATAGATATGGGAAAGGAAGTCTGAGCAAGATGGTGCCAGGGAAAATTAACACACAAACACTGGTGGTGCCGGCCCTACATAATCACTGTGTACAAGCTGCGATCCCAGCCGCCAAGACAAAAAGAATGCTGCTCGTCAGTTATGCCCAACCTGTCATGATCATCATCAACTATTTTTTCCCTCCTGGTGTCAAAACTAAATGAACTAAAGCCTCTTCTGTGACTCTGAGCTGAAGATGACAGATCAACTAAAAATATTCTGAGGAAATTAGAAAATAGAAGGCCAAGAATCTTGCTGTGTCTCTTTATTCAACATCCTGAGACTGTCCATACCCAGTTATGGAACTGTCCACTGACTTATTTTTTACCATGACAGCCTCCTAGGCACAAACAAGAATCATCCACTTTCTTCAAAGCTCCAATTAAAAAAAAAAAAAAGAAAAATAGGAAAGACTCCATTTAAAACTAGGCCAGCCTTTAATACGTGCAAAGGACAAACAGTCCCAAAATACTCCTGCCCACACCTTTTCACCTCCACATGCACCATCTCCAGGAGGAGTTTTCATATTGTCCACGTTTTCCAGGGCCCTCAGACTCTGATGAAACACTTTAGCTGGTTCTACCAAAATGCCATGCTCCATAGTGTCTATCTGGGGTTCAGAAACAGGGAGAGGGGGTGCCAAGCAGGAGAGAGGCCTGGGGAGTCTAAGGCAGCAGTAAAAAGCCCCTTTCAAAGAGTGTTATGGGCTGAACTATGTCCCCCTAAAATTCATATGTTGAAGTCCTAACCCTCAGTACCTCAGAATGTGACTATAGTTGGAGATAGGACCTTTAAAGAAGTAATTAAGGTAAGATGAAGTTGTTAGGGTGGGCCCTAATCCAATATGACTGTTGTCCTTATAAAAGGAGGAGATCAGGACACAGACACACATAGAAGTAAGGCCACGTGAAGACACAGGCAGAAGGTGCCATCTGCAAGCCAAGCAGAGATGGCTCAGGAGGAACCAACCCTGCCAACACCTCAATCTCAAACTTCTAGCCTCCAGAAACATAAGAAAATTAATTTCTCTTGTTCGACCACCAGTATGTTATGACAGCTCTAGCAAACTAATACAGGGATTAAAAACAACATTTGTTATGGGGGACACCATCTCAATGGAGGTCCTACTGATGGAAGAGAACTCTTGAAGAAGGAGGGAAGAAGGCCTCCTGTGTGCTGGGGCTGGACACTCTCAGTTCATCCTTACAATTTTGCTCTATTTTACTGCCTCTCATTTGAAATTGTCTTTTGTTGTTTGCCCACCCTCAGACCTTTCAATCTGCTGATTGAAAAAGGTCATCAATGGCTATTTCCTGCCATTTTGATGCCAACTGTTGCAACTCTAAAGCTTGACAACACTGGGCTGGTGGGAGGGAAGACAGGATTGGGTAGAACGAACAGGAAGCTGGTGAGGGTGGCAATAACAACTGTGAAATTAGAACAGATGAATAAAATTGTAGCATTTATGAGTAGTTTGCCATGACCCAGGTACTGGGCTATGTACTTGACATATATCAACTCATTCAGTCATGTCATGTCACCCTACAGGTGCAGAAATGGACATGGAAAGCTGACATAGTTTTCCCAAGGCCACACACTAAGCAGTGGAGCCAGGATGTGGACCTATCCAGTCTGATTTCAGAACCTGTGCTCTTAACCCCCACTTCTCAGTGAACTCTCCCCTCCTTCCCCAAGGGGCTCAGGCTTCACTGCACTTGGTACAAGGTGGGACTCTCCCAGCTGTGACAGAAATGCAGCTCAAACTCCCATAACCCAAAGAGAGAGTAGATGTCCCAAGACATCCACCTGAGGATACAGGACTCCAATGAGTCATCAGGGCTTTTCACCTCTCTTTGCTTCTCTATCAGTGTTGGCCACCTCTTTCCTACTAATGATGGGCCCCTCCACTTACATCATGACAACACAGGAAGCCCAGAGACAAGAGGTAGGTATTCCCACCAGCACCAGGTGGCCATTCCTGGCCAGCAGGTATCCTATGACTACAGGACAGTTCTCCAGTTCTCCCACTTCTTGCTTGTAGTTCTCAAGAATAACTGCAGAATGTGCTGGGAATGTAATACCCTCATATCTTGGGCTCTGCCCCAGCCTGCCCAAGAAATAGTATGTCCTTCAACCTTTTAGAACCCATTAGCCTAGTGAATCATGTGTCCCTGAGGTATATGACCCAAGGTAGGCTGCTTTTCGGGGTCCATCATCTGCAGCGTAAGTGGGACGTGCGTAGTCAAGGTTCCATCCACCCTAGGTAGCTTTCTGAGCCTTGGGAGACTGGCCCACAATGAATCCTCGGCTTCTGTTATCCCTTGCTGCCTATGTGTAAGCAATAAATCTGTGCAACTTGCTGTGTATGAATATTTTCTGTCTCTCCAGACTCAGACAAGCTGGTAACCAGCCCACAGTGAACCTGCTTTATAGACCATCCCAGAACAGATGGCTCTATCAAGGCAGTTATTTGACCAACGAGGCCTGGGTCATGTGTCCACACCAGCAGCGAGGGCTGAGGAGAGAGGGAGTATGGCAGAGTTTGTTACCAGGAGAAGGAAAAAGAAACATTAGCTCCCATAAACTCCAAGAGCCCCGTTGTAGCTGAAGCTTGACCAAGACAGGTGAAGGTGATTTCCCAAAGCATCAGAGCCAGGGAGGAAGAAAACTGAGAGTCCAGGCCTCAAGAAGCTGTGAAAAAGCATTGACACAGACAGTCCTCCGGGTACAGAACACTCCATATCTCTAAGTCCTTTCATGTAAGAAAAGGGAGAAGTAACGTATACATTCCATTTGTGCTGGGATAAAGTCCCTCTGGAAGGATGGGTGCATGCAAAGTCTAGTGCTAGTGACTCCTTACAGGGGGTGGGGAGAACAGGGTGCACAGAGATAGGAATGGTTGTCAGACTTCTCACTGCACACCTATCCCTATGCTGTTTTTATTTTATACCCATTTGAAAACATTACCAGTTTTTAAATATATATGAATTAAATTAAAAATAAACCCCAAAAATTATCCATAGGAAAAAGATTCAAGGGAAACAGCCTAAAATGATAACAGTACCTGTCTTTGGATGTTAAGCCTGAGCATGATTTTTTTTTCTCTCAAATTATTTTCCAAATTTCCTAAAATTAATGCACTGTTTTTTATAATGAAAAGAAACTAAAAAATCTGAACTAGATAACATTTTCAGAATGATGATTTCTGCTGTGTGTACATATCAATCACATCATCTATGAAGCAGAAATAATAATTCCGAAACTATCATATCAATTGGTTTTTCCTTCCCTATAAGCCAAGATACCCTGCAGCTCCCCAACCATCTAGGGCCTCAGAAAGCCAAGCAATTGCTAAGCTTCAAATTTCAAATGAGACCTGTAATGGCAGCAGGAAGAAAATGATTTTGAAAGTCAGGCTCTGTTGAGGAAAGGGATTTCTAGATTCCAAATTGCTTCCCTCACAAAGAACAATGTTGGTGGGATGAATGTGTCAGCTACAGCTGGAGAAAAGGCAGCAGGTGACAGGAGAGGAGCTGTCCTCACCACAGGAGTGAGGGAAAGCCCCTCTGGTGTGAAGGGTGGTTTTGAGGAAGCAGAGAGATTACAAGGGGCAGATGAGGTGGGAGGATGGGCTCCCCATCAGCCTGATCTCTGAAGGACTCGGCAACCCCCATCCCTTCTAGTGACCAGGTGAGGCAGGGAGGGCTCCAGCAAGCAAAGAAAAACCCCAAATAAATCAAGGGGAAGACAGTTGTTATGGACTAAATTGTGTCCCACCAAAATCCTTATGTTCAAGTCCCAGCGTCACGTGTTTGGAGATAAGGTCTTTAAAAAAGTGATTAAGTTAAGATAGGCCCTAACCCAATAGGGCTGGCATGCTTATAAGAGGAAGAGACTCCAGGGTGCACGTGCACAGAGGATGACCACGTGAAAAGGCAGCAGAGGGTGGCCACCTGCAAACCAAGGAGAGAGCCCTCGGGAGAAACCAACACTGCTGGCACCTTGATCTTGAGCTTCTAGCCTCCAGACTGTGAGAAAATACATTTCTGTTGTTGAAGTCACCCAGCCTGTGGTATTTTGTTACAGCAGCCTGAGCAAACCCATACAGAAACCACCTCTCAGATGTCCCCATAGCAGCATCAGGTGGCCAAGCAAAATGGAAATGGCCACCTGGCATGGTTAGGCCAAGAGGCTAGGCTGAGACAGTGCCCCTAGCAGGTGGTGTTCAGGAGACCCAGAAGGCCCCATGAGTGCTAGGTGGGAGACAGGAAGAGCTGTATGGTTAGGCCAAGAGGCTAGGCTGAGACAGTGCCCCTAACAGGTGGTGTTCAGGAGACCCAGAAGGCCCCATGAGTGCTAGGTGGGAGACAGGAAGAGCTGGTAGTACCAGCAGACCCAGAGGCCAGCAGGGTGGGACCAGGCTCCACCCAAACACAGGAACCTCACCACTAAAGGAAATGGAGAGGTCACTGATGTCAGCAGTGGGTGCTAGCATGACCACAAACACACCAGAAAGGGTGAGCAACCCCCCTTCAGGGCACACATGGGGTGCCAGAGACCAGCCCCCATCAGCCACGCCACAGCAGAGTCCACAGGATGACAGTAGGGAGAGGTTGTCCACATTGCCACAACACCACGTGAGCATCCTCTGGCCCCTTTGGCCCCCTGGGGGAAAAGGAAGGAAAAGGAGGAGGGAGGGAGCTCTGCAAGATTAGTATGTTCCCCCCAAAAGACTGTTTTCATTCAGAAGTATTTAATCTGCCTTTCACTGATGAGTTAGGGGTTTTCCTGCCATATTTTTATACCTCTGCATTGTTGTAGATTCATTTCCAACCAAACCATGGTGTGTTACTGATGCTAAGAAGGCATCTCTAAATGAGACATTGAGAAAAATGACCAAAACTTCGCCAAAGCAGTTATTAAGCCTTAGGTGTTGCAGCATAGAATTCAAACTGTCTTGAAGGACATAAAACTGGGTAGAGGCCCAGGAGCCCTAAAGGGGCTTTGGTAGCAAGAGCCCTCTCTTTAGAGGTGGCATGGACCCCAGAGGCCACGTTCCATGAGCTTCTGATCTCACTAGACGGTGAGTTCCAGTCTAACTGCTTGGAGGTCTTCCTGCCTTTTTCCATTTTTTAAAAGAACAGATGTTCTCCTGGGAAAGAGATATTTAGCTACTAAAACAAATCAGAGAAGTAGAGGAATGGAAATAAACCAGGCATCTGCCTGCCACCGTGGCAGTGCCCAAAGAAATCACATTAGCTGGAAGGGAACGTCCAGCCCAAGTGAGGGCCGCTCCACTTGGCACGGTTCCTGCCCAGAATGAATGACGAATACGACTGGCTTTGTTCTGGTTCTCGACGCGAAGGACGGTCTGTGGGGTAATTCATCTAGTTTGTTGACTCTCATAAAAGACATTCATAAATTTATTCTTAGTGCCAGGGGTGCTTACCGGTGTCAAAGAGGAGTCTTTTCAGACAGTTGCTCCATGTTAAAACAAGCCACTCAGATGCATCTATAAATAATTGTCTGGGCTTCGTTTAGCTAACAAACGGCTTTTTCTCCTCTCTTTTTAAAATCAGCTCTAAAATGATTTCATAAACAACGGGAGGAATTTCCCATTAATATTAAAGTGTGTCTGGGTTGGTCATTTTAATAGAACTTTCCAGAGGAAACAAGCAGTCCTTCCATCTTGTCCATGTGAAACCTGTTCCCTTTTCAGAACAAGACACTTGGCAGCCCAGCTTCACTAGGACCAGTCATAGCTTCCTCTCCCCACCATCCTATGTCCATCTCTTTCACTGCTGTGGCCAAGAAGGAGGCTGTGAGCAGCAGCAGCCTGAGCCAGTTAGGAGAACGTGTCACCACCCACAGGCCACCTTCATTGTCTCTACTCTGACTCATCTCTCCAGAATTTTACTTTTCAGGCCACCACCATGCAGGACAGAAAAGTAAAATTATGGCTGTGTCATTTTAGTTGATATAACAGACCTCCCCTGATCAGCCCCCATAAATAACAGTAGCTTAAAGAAGATAGAAATTTATTTCTCTTTTACATAAAAGAAATTCAGAGATAGACACACCAGGGTTGCTATGGTGGCTCCACAGTGTCACCTTCTGTATTTGTAATTCGCCATCCTTGGCATGTCACCTCATGGCACAAGAAGGCTACTGAAGTCCAGGCAACATGTCTGCTTTCCAAGCAGCCAGAAGAAGAAAGAGGAGATAAGGTGTTCCCTCCCATCAAGGACATTTCCTGGAATTACACACGATAATCCTTGCACTTCAATGGACAGAATTTTGTCAGATCACCTCCCCTAGCTGCAAGGGAGTCTGAGACATGTAGTCTTTTTAGCTAGATAGTAGTTATTTGAAAGGGAAGAATGGACATTGGGAAGCCACCAACCATCTCAGTCACAATGATGAGTGGCATCTGATAACCTCCCAGACAGTCTTCCAGCACCTACAAACCCACACCTCCACATAATCCTGCCACTGTTCTATCTTTAAAGAGTTTCCATTTCCATATTTCTTCTCTTTCCTTTTCCCACCCCACCCCTTCTCTTTAAAACTCACTTTCTATCTTTTGCTTTTTCTTCCTCGGGGTTGGAATTCTGAGAAGTTGGACCACCAGACTGAGATCAAGCTTAGTTCCCACTAGGTCAGGAGCACACAGTTGTCTTAAACCCTTGTCCAATGAGTCATCTCCTACATTCTGAACGTCCTAAGAAACTAGGCATGTAAATCACCCTAGGAGCATTCCTATACATACAACTTGAAAGCAAAACTTGAGTCTTGTTTCATTCCTGCTTCACTCAGGGACTGGCACACTCTCCCAGCCCTGATGAACCCCAAGCAGGGAAGGTGCCTAAGGAGAGGTAGAGGGCAAAGCTGCTCTGACCAGGATTAACAGTGAGGCCCATGGATATATGAAGTCACTGCCTGGCCAGACCTGCAGACATTATAGACAGTCTCCTGCTCCTTTGGGTCTACCCTGGATTCTAAAGACCAACATCAGCTTGGACTCCACACCTCATCCAGCAGACCATCCATGGCCTATATTAGCTGACCTCTTGGTGCCCTCCTGGCCTTTTGTGCCACCCTGCCAGTCCAGCTCCATGCCTGCCCCACTCCACCCCTTCTTCCAGGCTGCAGGCACCAAATGCTACTGAGGATCAAGTGTCTCCATGGAATCCACCCACTCACCCACAGTGGGCAGGTCAAATGAGTAGAGTGGGTGGTATGAGAATGCTCATGCAGTTGTCATAGAAAGGTGGAGTCAGAAAACTACAAGTAGGAATAGCAAGGACAAATGAGCCACAAAGCAAACTTTCTCAATTCGGATTCAGTGATATACCAGTTCTGTGCGATGTTGATAGGTGTTTCCAACTTGAAAAGCATAGTCAGCTAAGTTTAGAAATTCCTGCCTCTAGAGATTTATACCTTAGCAAATTAAAGGCTCTGAGAAGGCCTGCAATAGAGAAGGCTGTGCATTTCCCTAATTGGCCCAGCCATTTCTAAACTGTTTGACTATTCCCTTTCCTTCTGGAATGTCTATTAATGTCTCATGAGACCAGTGTTCATCAAAACAATGAACGATGCAGTGAAGCGCTGTGGAGCATAGCTACTTTTCTGACTCTGGATTCAAACCATCAGCATTCAAATTCCTGCTCTAGCACTTTTTAGAGGTCTGACCTTGAACATGTTACTAAATCTCTTTGTGCTTTAGTTTTCTCATCTGTTAAATGGAGGTAATAATAGCACCTACTTCATAGAGTGATCATGAGAATTAAATAAGTTGATACATGTGGAATGCTTAGAACAGTTAGAATAATGTTAATTGTGATGATGATGATGGTGATGACAATGATGATGATGATGATAATGATAATGATAACGATGACAACAACCCTACATTGGAAATTTTCCACAGCTTATGTGAATGTTTCTCCCAGCAGCCAGAATTATGGTTATAATCATCTCTACATCTCCAGCATCCAATATAGGACCTAGATGCTCCATAGATGTTTGTTGAATGACTAAACAAATGGAAACCTAAAGTACACCACGAGGAATCACAAAAAGCAACAGGCTCTTTGGAGAGTAGCTACAGGTGAAAATCAAAGCAGAATTTCTCCCAAGGAACAGGAGCCACATTTTTCTTCCCAAATATGTTCACAGGTCTCTATCAACCACCTGCAAGGTGGGACAGGACAAGTTAAATCTCACACACACTGTCCTGTGAACTGGAATAGCACATTGGCATCATTTTTTCCTTCAAAGACAATTTATTGATCTACCAGGTGGCCTGGGCTAGGACAAGGGTGGCTAACTGGACCAAATCATTTATTTAGATCCTTGGTCTTGGGGAGTCTGAATGAAGGAACTTACAGAGAGGGTCAGAAACTGGCGGGATGGGGTGGAAGCTCAGAGAGAGACAGCCAAAAGAAGCAGCAGTAAGACAGAGAAAGGAAGGGAGAGAAACTAGGTGGTGGTGGTAGCAGGTGCTGTGGAAACTCAGAGAGAACAATCTTGATCAAGTTGCAAAATCAAGTACAGAGCATCTGTCCTGGAGTAGAGAAGTTTTGTAGTCTGCAGTGTCCATTGTCCTGGAAACTCCATGGATGTTTTCAGGATCCTGAGATGGAGGGCAGAAGGCAGGAAGGATCAGCTCTGAGTGGGGAGCCAGAATGGGTCGCAGCAGCAGCAGCCAGCCACAAGAGCTTCTCTTGGGGGCTCCTGTTTGTTACCCGACCCTGCCCCAGCTCCACCACTAGGGCCAAAGTATCACACAGTTAGAACAAAAACACAATATTTGATAAGACCCAAGCAATAACATGAGAGGACTTCAAAAAGTTGAAAAATGGTTTAATTCCATTGGAAAAATGGAATTAAAAGATAAAAATTAAAATTAAAAAAGATAAAATTTTTTAAACTTTATTTCTCAACATAAACTCCATGAACTCAAGTTCAAAACACTTTTGTAAGTGATAATAACAGCCATTTAGACCATCCCTAAAGAACTGAGGGTCCTGAAAATTTAACCATGTCAATGCAGTCTTTTCTACATTATTAACTGAAGAAAAATGGGTACCCATTAAAGATTTTTTAAGATGAGGAAACAAAAAGAAGTCAGAAGGAGCCAAATCAGGACTTTAAGGTAGATGCCTAATGATTTCCCATTGAAACTCTCACAAAATTGCCCTTGTTTGATGAGGGGAATGAGCAGGAGCGTTGTCACGGTGGAGAAGGACTCTCTGGTGAAGCTTCCCTGGGTGTTCTTCTGCTAAAGCTTTTGCATGTTTTCTCAAAACATCCTCTTAATAAGCAGATGTTATCATTCTTCAGCCCTCCAGAAAGTCAACAGCAAAATGCCTTGAGCATCCAAAAAACCATTGCCAAGACCTTTGCTCTTGACTGGTCCACTTTTGCTTTCACTGGACCACTTCCACCTCTTGGTGGCCATGGCTTTGATTGTGCTTTGTCTTCAGGACCATACTGGCAAAGGCATGTTTCATCTCCTGCTACAATTTTTTGAAGAAATGTTTCAGGATCTTGATCCCACTTGTTTAAAATTTCCATTGAAAGCTCTGCTCTTGATTGCAGCTGCTTTGAGTCCAACGGTGTTGACACCCATCAAGTGGAAAGCTTGCTCGACTGCAATTTTTCAGTCGGAACTGTGTAAGTTGAACCATTGAGATGTCTATGGTGTTGGCTATTGTTTCTGCTGTTAATCGTCAGTTATTAGAGCATGAATAAGATTAATTTTGTCTTTGCAAATTGACATGGATGGTCTGTTGCAGTGGACTTCATCTTCAACATTGTCTCGTCCCTTCTTATAAACAAGTTATTCACTTGTAAACTGATGACTTCTTTGGAGTACTGTCCCCATAAATTTCTCATAAAACAGTAATTTTTTCACCATTCTTCCACCCAAGCTTCCTCATAAATTGGATGTTTGTTCTTGCTTCAGTTTTAACAGAATTCATGTTGATCTGATAGGGGCTTTTTTCAAACTGATGTCTTACCTTGATGCTTCAAACTAGAACCCGCTCAGACACATTATAAAAAGTAGGATGAGTTTATTTGGGTGTAAAAAATTTTTGCAATCCATACATAGTTTTTCCATAATATGCATTTTCCATGAACTTTTTGAAGACCACACATAGAGAAGCCAGTCGTGGAAGTCACGACTCCATGCACCAACTCCTGCTCCCTGCCCAGCACTGGATATCCTCTGTCATTTGTCATTCTTCTATGTACATATCTATGTATTTACATGCCCATCTCCCCACACGCCCATATTTTACTTAAATGGTGATAAAGCTCACTTGCCCCATATATCCCCTTGTCAACCTTAAGGCCCGTCATGGGGAATGGAGGAGGAAGCTCTGCCCAGTGAACAGATCAGAGTCTCCTCTTCTAGGAACAGAATCCTGATGTTCCTTGGGAAAATTTTATACACATAAACACACACACACACACACACACACACACACACACACACACGCTCTCCAGGGGTGAGGGTGAACTTGGCCTGGTCACTCAGAGCATTAGAGATGAGTTCAGGGATGGGCATGTGACCCAATCAGAATTTATCCCAGGGCCTTTGCTGGAAGCCTAAAAGGAAACTATTCTCTTTTCCACTGGACATGGGTCTGCCCAGAGATGCTGGTGGCCATACTGCCACCACAAGGACAGCACCAGCCTAAGGATGGAGCCAGCACAGAGGGGAGTAGAGCTGAGAGACAGAGTGTCCTGATACACCATCTGGACACCTGAGTGCAGCCATGCCTGAAGGTAGCCCTATCTTTGTCCTATTCAGTGTGATGAGCTACTTGTGCTTAGGTCAGTATTCTTAGACCCACTTAATACAGAGACTCCTGAGATACAGATTTGTGTGTTTTCTGGACTCTCCCACAGGTGGAAGAAGTCTGCTTATGGTCTCTCAGCCAGAACACATGTGGTGGAGTTTTGTGAACAGAAAAAAACAACTGGAGCAGATAGTGTCCTTGCTCCATACAAATCCCCATCTTCCCACCCCCAACTTCACTCCCCGCCCCCAATAGACACAGTGCCCTTTGCTGCTTCTGGTACCCACCCTCCACCTTCAATGGGTTTTTGTTTCCAAAAGCCTGAACCTACAGGAAGTGTTTGGGAGTCTACATTCCTCTGGGGTGGCCCTTAGCTGGTGCCTGGAGGCCATGGGAGTATGAAAGTCCAGCTCTCTACCAACTCTGAGTAGCAACTGACACTCCAGAGTCCTCTGCAAGATCAGGCTGAATTGACCCTCATGAGACTCTATCTATGTAGAGAAGAGAGTCTCTCTTGGCTCTTCCCCTGCCCTATTCTGCTTCCCATCCCACACAGTTTCCCTGGGAGCACTTCATACATCAACTGCATGCACATCCTCACCTGCCCTGCAGAATGTAACTTAAGACACCAGGTGCAAACAGGCTGTGCCAAGGTGGGCTATGAGTATCCCCTCAAGGAGCACAAAGCTGGGTACCTGTGGGTCATCTCTCCCAACCCAAACTTTCCATCCACCCCCCAGAAGATTGCATGCAATGACACAAGCATTTCTTCTCTCCCTTCCTCCTGGCAAGAAAGATAGCAGAAGTGACATGGGTCCCTCAGGCAGGCAATTTATCATCCCCACCCTGAGCCCTGGCCTCTAGCAAAGCCTGCACAATGCCCTTGGATTCCTCCCCTCTTCAAGCTTGCCTTTGTCTTACCACTCAGCCTCTGGAATATTCAACAGTCATCAGTTCACCTACCACAGTCCAGTGACCTGGAACTCCCATGGGAAGCCCTCCAGACCAATTTTGGATGAGCCCCATGATGCCATGAGCCTGGACCACACAACGGGCACAATGGTTTCTTCTTCTCCAGGGGGCACAGACAGCCAGAACTGTAGGTGCCCCTCCTCAGCCCTCCAACCCATTTTGGATGAGCCCCATGATGCCATGAGCCTGGACCACACAATGGGCACAATGGTTTCTTCTTCTCCAGGGGGCACAGACAGCCAGAACTGTAGGTGCCCCTCCTGACTCTACAGGGCAAAATGAACATAAGGAACGTATAAACCATGTCCCCATGCTAAGTGGGCACTGCTGTTTTTGAGCAGGTGGTCTGGAATTGGCCAATAAGAAGACAACAAAATAAATAAAACTCTTGCCACAGGGATTGGTTGAGGGAGGCCCATGACCACAGGCAGGCCAATGAGACCTGACTGTGGAATGAGGGGATAGAGATGCTTTCTTTCTATCAGACGTGAAGCTGGGAGCAGGTAAGCCTGGAGATGCCAGGAGCCACCATGTGCAGGGTCTGTCCAAGAGTGAAGTTAATATATTCTCTTCTCCGTGGTTGTTGGGATTTTGTTTTTGTTGTTGTTTTTCTTTTGATTTGCTGCTTAAGCCAGTTTGAATTGGGTGTTTCTGTGACTTGCAACCCAAAGCATAGTGACTACAAGAAACATCGATGGCCAGAAAGGTGTGATGGATAAAGTACGAGAGGACACTGCCTCTAGCCCCAGCTCCACCACTAATTTGTCGTATGACTCTGATCAAGACTCTTACATCTTACAACAAAGGAAGTGGGTGGATGATGTATAAATCTCTTTCCAGGTTTTCAGCAGAACATGCCAGGTTGGCTCCTGCCTTTGCTGTCCTTTCAATGGAATTCTCTTCCAAGGCCAAATTCAAACCACCTGAATTGAACGCCTGCCCTTCTCCCCTAAACCTCAGGGGACCGCTCCCTGCTTTAAACTCCTGCAACATTTTCCCATCAGTGCCACATATTGGTTCTTATTACCACCTTGATATTTTCAGCTCACAGTCCAGGCATATGTGGTATGTCCCCTAAAACTCATAAGAGTAGCTAAGCTTGTTACGCTTTACCATAATCCAGGTACTACGCTAAATCGGTTACACACTGGCTCCTATGTGGTGCTCACGTCCATCCTGCAGGTGCAAGACAGTTATTATCTCA
This sequence comes from Galeopterus variegatus, assembly GCF_000696425.1. Lineage (NCBI taxonomy): Eukaryota > Metazoa > Chordata > Mammalia > Dermoptera > Cynocephalidae > Galeopterus > Galeopterus variegatus. The sequence continues at coordinate 276,441 of NW_007726671.1, forward strand.
GCATTTTAAAGACAAAGAAATGGAACCTTGAAGAAAACAACTCACTTGCCAGAGGTCACCCAGTCAGGTGTGCCAGGACAGGGAGTCTTCAAGACAATCAACTTCTGGATCAGACCACTCTGCTTCACAGACACACCCTGGGCCCCAGGTTGCTTGTCATTTATCAATTCCTCCCAAACATCTCTGATGTATTTATCTGGCATGAGCAGATGTCAGGAAGATATACTTGGGGCAAGAGGAAAGATCAAACAGCACTTGGGGCTGCTTCTGACACAGCCCAGGTTCCATCCCCTCCACACAGAGCCCCATTCAGCACCTGGCCTGGAGGTGAGGCCTCATTCCCAGGGAATTCTCAGGCAGCCCTTGGAAGCTGAGAAGGCAGCTGGCTAGCAGACGAGTGATCCTCCCCTGGAACAGAAGAAATTCAGTCCCAATCAAGAGCTTGCACTCTCCGTCCATGACCAAAACAACCCATACCCGTTAGCTGAACCCCGAGCTGAGCCCAAATATTAATTTTGTTACCGAACAGTAGAACAAATCAAAGTGTTTTTTTCCAGAAAAAAAAATAGCAGACCAGCTTGAATCTGAGCTGAACCTGTATATTTTCCAAAACTACTGAACAAAAACAAAAATCAGACATCAAAATGTTCTGCAAATGAAATCAATATTTCATTCAATCCAACTTCTTGATTTGAAAAGAAAAGCAGGAAGGCTTAGGAAGAAAAGGAGCATTTTACTCCCTCGTGTGACTTAGTGGAGTGTGTAATTATGCTCTAAGGAACACCCTGTAAAGAATGGAGACTGGCTTTTTTTCAATGCAGCAGGAAAAAATGTTATTTTATTTTCACCCTCCATAAAAATGAATCAGAAATTTTTAGAGCATTCAGTTCCCCGTGTGTTGACAAAAGCCTTTCAAGGATTGATCCATCATAATAACACAGCCTAAAATCATGTCCTCTGAACGGACAGAACCTTGGATCCTGGCCCCAGCTGTCCAAGTGGCCTTAGGCATGTTCCCCTGGGCAGTGGTCACCAGTACTCAAGGGAGGGTGTGGCTCTCGACAGCCTGACACAGACTATGTGACATGCAGCATGGGTATCATCTCCCTTTAGAAAGCCTGATTCACACAAAAACAAATGAGACCAGACTTTGTGCTACAGAGGAGAGAGAGCCAGGCCAGCTGTATTCTCCCATTCTCTTTCCACCCCAGCTTCTGCACAAGCTGCTCCCAAGGTCCCAGAGCAGGAACCTGAGGCCTGTCTGCTAAGAGACCCCCTAGCTATAAAGACATGCTGACCCTACCAATCCCAGGGCCTGAAGAAAGAGAATGTGGTGGGGTTAAGGAAGAGGTGATTTAATACGAGGTGGGGCACAAGGCCACTACCATCGGCTCCCCACAGCACCAGAGCACGATCAAGTGCCAATGAGCTTTCCATTGGCCAGAGGCCATTTACACCTGTTTTAAAGAGGAAGGGCTACCAGTTAACTTCTGGGGTATGAGGATGGAGAGTAGGGGCAGACAGGAGAACTTCTGCTTTCTATTTTATATTAATATCCATCATTTAGACCCTTCGTGAGGAGTGTGTGTGCATTACATTTCCGATGTTTAAAATAAAGGCTAAGGGCCAGCCCCATGGCTCAGTCAGGAGAGTGCAGCACTGGTAGCGCTGAGGCTGCGGGTTTGGAACCTACATAGGGATGGCTGGTGTGCTCACTGGCTGAGCGTGGTGCAGACCACACCGTGCCGAGGGTTGCGATCCCCTTACCGGTCAAAAAATAAATAAATATAATAAAGTAAAATAAATAAATAAAGGCTAAAATGCACGTGTAATACACTTTAAGAGCTAGGCATGTGATAAAGGCAGAATCACAGAAGAAAAGACTGATGGATTTAACTGCATAAAATTGAAAAGCTTCTGTTTATAAAAAAAAAGAAATTACCTTAAATTATATTAGGAAGGGAATTTTATTTACAATATAAGTAATAGTATTTACTATCCTTAACATAGATAAAGCACTTAGGGAAATACCACACTTCGGTAGAAGAATGAACAGAAGACATAAATAAGCAATTCATGAAAGAAGATGTACAAATCGATAATAAACATAAAATATTCATTCTCACTAATAACTGAGGAAATGCAACTAAAAGCCAAATAACATTTTTGCCTATCAAACTGACCAGTATGTTTTAAAGTTTTTATAATACTTGTTGATAAGAGGACAGACAGGTAAATAACCTCACATACCGTTCATAGTAGGGTAAAATGGTAAAACCTTTTTGGAGGGCGATATTGCAAAAATTATTAATAACTTTTAAGACATGCATAAACTTTGACATAGGAATTCCACTTCTGAGCATTTATCCCTAAGGAAAATCATCATGGCTAAAGATAACATGCATTTGGATGTTCAGTGAAGCATTGTTTATAAAAGCAAAAAGTTGGAAATAGTCTCACTGTCTAAACAATGGGGAACTGGTTTAATATATTATGGCATTATATACAAGGAATAACTATGCAGCTATTAAAGTAATAATAGAGAAAAATATGAAACAAAATGAAAATGTTCATGATATATTGTTCAGCAAAAAAACTGGTCACTCATGGTATATATCAAATAAGCTCATTTTTATAAATTAATATAAGTATATATCTGCATTTAAATTTTAAATATCTGATTATAGGACATTTTTATTTTCTCGTTTATCATGTTCTGCCTTTTTAGTAATTAATTATTTTTATTTTTTTAATAAAAAATACCCAATGTTGAAACGCATCCGAGAATCATTTTCAAGTAATCAGTCAGGAAATAAACATCTTTAAATCAACAAGTTAAGAACCAAAGACATATCAAGTAAGATAAAGTAGTATCAATTGTTCCAAATAACCCCTCTAATTAATCTTCTATGCCTTTTTTGTAAGACCACAGAATCTGAGTTCATACAGATGAGGTAATTGTGTTGCAAAACTTATTGGACCAAGACAACATTCTAAAATCATAACCAACTCTTACCCACAGAGAAAAAGAAGAAAAATAAGATTGCTGCTCTCTTATTTTTCTAGAAGAACACAGTGCATCTTCAAAACTCAAAGTGGAAAGGCTGAAGCCAGATTTCACAGGGTTCTGGGACGGGGATGGTTTGGTTCTCCAATGACACTGTTTTGTGCCAGTGTGGAATTCAGATTTTCATAGACGGAAAAGGGATAAACTTGAACAGTAAATGCTGTTTGCAAGCTGCAAACTACTGATGTACAATGCTAAGAGAAGAGGAAAAAGAGCGAAGAGGGAGAACTGTAGACCTCAGTGCCCGATGCAGCTCTCCTGGGTCTAAAACACTCACATACGCATCCGGCACATAGTAGGTGCTCAGTAAACACTGGTTGAATAATATTGTTAGTGAATTTCACTAGCCCGAAGAGGGAGAACTGTAGACCTCAGTGCCCGATGCAGCTCTCCTGGGTCTAAAACACTCACACACGCATCTGGCACATAGTAGGTGCTCAGTAAACACTGGTTGAATAATATTGTTAGTGAATTTCACTAGCCTCTCTCACAATACCTATTTGACCACACATCCTTAACCAGAAATATTTTCTCTCTCAGGGGAGGCCAGCACAAAACATTTAGGCCAACGGACTAAAACTTTTAGGACAATACATCTCAATGAAGGGGAAAGTTAGACATGAGAAAAGCATAAACAGGATGCTAATGGATTATTCCACTAGTACTTCCTCTCCTCTCTGTTTCTAGAGAAATCCTCCCAAGCCAGACCTAACCTTCAGAAATGGTAAAGTGCAATTGGCAAATTCATTAATTACTCCTTGTCAGAAACATCCATATACAGGAAAGCTCTCCTTGGTTCATGCAAGATCTTTGGGCAAGTCAGGGAGACAATATTTTCACCATGTAAATTTCTACTGTAATCTAATGAACGATTGTCCACACAATGGAATTAAAAACAAGTCTCCTATTATTGGTTCTTGCCAGAATCCAGACAATAGCCCCTTTTGATCTTTGACCTAACTTGTAAAGAGAGTTTCATTTCTAACATACCATTTATAAACTTAATAGTGGGATTTAGAAAGAAATTTATCTCCACTGGCTTTTAACCACCCTAGAGATTACTTTCCTCACCTTTTGCGCATTTCTTACCAACCAAATCACAGACTGTTCAGACAGCAAATGAACACAGTACATCATCTCTTTTGGAAATGATCTGCAGCAAAACCTTTTTTAACCATAACTCTCAAGGAAGGGGGTGTTCGGTTTTTCTCAAGGAAGAGCGTGTTCTGTTTATAGTCATCTGCTTGGCAAAAAAGCTAAATAGAAAAGCTCCCAAGGGTAAGTTTTTGTACACCAGGTGGGTTCCAGAAGGCCCTTGGAGGGTATCAGGTGAAAATTTGTCCAATGCAAAAATGCTAAACTACGTGAAGATGCTAAGACACTGTAGTCAGTAAATGTTTGCTGAATGATCACGCCAGTGTATTAAGGCTTCTAGTCCCAAGGAATGGTCTAAAGAGAAGTCTCGGTCTTATGGCTCATCTACATCACTTTGTCCCAAATCAAGATGCCCATATTCAGTTATCAGACTGGTTTGGTAAGTACCAATCATTGAGTGTAAATTGTTTAAAAATCACTTTACTAAATGGACAGGATTTGTTGTATAAATGTTCTTTGTCAAATACATGACGCTTGCCATTTTTGGCTGGAAATCTAGTTTATACTATTTATACAGAGATTTATGTAACTTATAAATGACTTTTGTGTATATCTGTGAGCATTCCCTCACTCCTTTTTTTGCATATGGTCAGCACTGACTATACGTTTGCTGAAACAAAAGATAAATGAATGGCTGCCTGTAGAAAGCAAACATTTCCAAACATTTGGCCACAAAACTGGGGAAAATGTTGAAGATATGATAGGCTATGAACCTGATTCAGTCTCGTACAACCTGAAGAATCCCATCTGGAAATCTCCCCTCAAGAAGATAAAAAATATATGTAAACAGAGGAGAAAAAGAAGTGGACCCACTGGGGAGTTGAAGAAATGGGGAGTAATGTTCATTTTCTTCCAGCTCGTATCCAGTTGGGTCAAGCAATATCAAGTTCTTTCCCTGAACTTTTATTCGGCACTCTGTGGAAGGCCAGAGTAGATGGATCAGCCCTTAGCTAGGCACACCAAGCCCAGACTGCGGTAGGCCAGGGCCCAGGCCATAAAATGCAACCACTGACTCTTCTCAGATTAATTCTTGTCACATCTCAGAGATGCAATCCCAAATCCACGGATGATTACTGGAAGGATAGATGGAGTCTACACTTCCATCTACAGCTGGATTCCCCAAGGGTGGTAGGCAGGTTTACTGTTGGATATATGCAAGATCATTTCAGGTGAGACTTAATCAAGTACCTATTTTTTAAATGGTTATAGATTTATTTATCTTATTTATTTATACATCCTAGGAAAATTACACTGAATACATGAAACATTGCTTCAGATGAGTACTTTCCAAGGTGACACCCTACCAGTATCCCTTTCAAAAATGAGTTTGAGGATGTAGTTAGGAAACAAGATTGTGTGGCTCTAGCTTTGGACTTGTAGGTCTTTTTTGTTTTGTTTTGTTTTGTTTTTTTGTCTTTTTTCGTGTCCGGCAACGGATCGCAACCCTCAGTGTCGCGCCCGTACCGGACCGGGGACCGGCAACGGGATCACAACCCTCGGTGTTGCGCCCGCACCTCGCTCAGCCAGTGAGCAGGAACCGGTCTGTATGTGGGATCCGAACCCTCGGCGGGAGCGCCACCACACTCACAAGCAGTGCACTGTAGCAGTGTGCCACCGGGCCGGCCATGGACTTGTAGGTCTTTGTTTTCAGTCCTCCTCTGCACTAGAATTCCAAGATGCTACCAACATACACAAAACTGTTTGGTTAAATCGGCTTTGGAAAGACTGCAAACCAGAGACATGAACGCATTAGCACATGAAGGGTTCTGAGAAGCTTGCAGTTTTAAAAAAATCCTGCTTACCTTTGTTTGATCTTTTTTCCCATCAGGATATACCTTGCAAGTTATTGCTTCATAGTGTCTAAATTTTTACCTTTGGCCAAAATCTGATCATGAAAAAGCTGAACATTTGGGTTCTTAGAGTCAGCGTGTTTAGGGTTCTTGTACAGTTGTTTTTATTAGAGGGGTCTTGCTTACTTCTTACTTGGCATCTGCTTCCATTGAGGGATCTCTTTTCTTTCTTTTTTTTTTTTTTTTTTGTAAGGTGAATAAAACACATTGCTCCATATATTGCAGAGCTGTTGGCAAGGAAATACTTGACTTCATCACCAGGGTTTCCTCCACAAAAACCTGGCATAGAAACCTGTCCAGCCTCGGTACCAGTAACCACTGGCCTTCTCCTAAGCAAGGAATTGTGTTCAGTCCATGGACAGCCTGAGTCCTCTTGTGGATCATAATTCCTTTTGCTTTGGCCACCAGTAAGCTCACAGCCAAATTCGTAGTCCACCTTTAGAAACTGTGCAGAACTTGAAGGCTCAAATATCTATGCGCATGTCTACTTCTGACTTGTTCTTATGTTCTTGCCCTTGTTTCTCTTCACCCCGACATCCTTATTTATGCAGTTTGTCCTGCTGTTTTCTACGTTCACTACAAGCTGTCTTGAATGATGAAGGGATAGATTTGTAGATGTCTCAGCCCTTCTTTCACTCCATGAAGAAGGCACTGGGAAGAGCATCTGGGCCACAGGATGGGAAGGGCCTGACTGCACATAGGAAAGCAAACATCCTGTTTGTTCCATGGAGGAACATTCTGCATTTTCACGTGGTTTGCTTATTATACTTTTGGTAGATTGCAGTTTTCTGGAATTATTTGTTCGAGTGTAAATCATGACTTGTGTTGTTTGTATATCACTTGCCTATTTTCATTTAAAAAAAAAAAATCCTTGTGTACTTCTAGCTTGGGTGTACATGGATCCCACCCACCCCTCCAGGTAAAAAAGTCAGGCCACTTCCCTGAGGAGCTCAGCAGCCAACCCAGCCCTTCTTCCCTCCTCTCAGCGGATGGCAATGTCTGGCACAGCTGGATGGTGATTCACAGGCTAAGGCCAGCTCCCCCGGGCCTTCCATCCTCACCAGAGCCCTGACTGCAATCTCCCAGCAATTGCAGCATCTTATTTTTAGTACTACTCCATCCTGGGGGTAAAGGGAGACACTCTTGATGTTCTTTTATTACATCAAGAAACTAGTATTTTCCTACAGACACCGTGCTTGGTCCCTTCCCTGCATAAACTCAATGGTATGTAGAGTTCTCTCCATCTTATCAGCAAGAAAATCAAGACTCAGAGACTTGAGAAACTTATGTTTGCATTTCATCCTTCCCTCAATCCCTCAGTAAGGGACAGGAAAGCTGGGAAGGGTGACAGACTAAAAATTCAGCTCAGGAGCTCCAGGAGGAGATTGAATTACGGAATTTTGTTTTCAATGTCCCTGCCCCCCACCTTCAGCTCCCCTCTTTGATTCTACAAATACTCTTTCTACTCCATCTCTTCCCTCCCCAGAAGACTGCCAATAGGCCTCTACTGCCCCGCAGCCCCACTCGCCCCCCCTGCAAACGTCCCTTTCTTCCATCTGCCAGACTCCCCTTCCCCAGCCCCAGTCGGGTGTCCTTTCTCTGCATCCTCTGCTCCAAGCTCAAGGGTCCTGGGGGAGAGAATCCACTGGAAGGTAACCCTGACAGCCCCTTCTCACTGTATTCCTTCTCTCAGAGAGAGCTGGGGGGAAGCACCCACGCCCCGACTCAAGAATAACAGTCTAAAGCACGACATTCAGGC
>NW_007726671.1:285205-313374 GCF_000696425.1 Galeopterus variegatus
GGATCGCAACCCTCAGTGTCGCGCCCGTACCGGACGGGGGACCGGCAACGGGATCGCAACCCTCGGTGTTGCGCCCGCACCTCGCTCAGCCAGTGAGCAGGAACCGGTCTGTATGTGGGATCCGAACCCTCGGCGGGAGCGCCACCACACTCACAAGCAGTGCACTGTAGCAGTGTGCCACCGGGCCGGCCATGGACTTGTAGGTCTTTGTTTTCAGTCCTCCTCTGCACTAGAATTCCAAGATGCTACCAACATACACAAAACTGTTTGGTTAAATCGGCTTTGGAAAGACTGCAAACCAGAGACATGAACGCAATGGACTTGTAGGTCTTTGCTTTCAGTCCTCCTCTGCACTAGAATTCCAAGATGCTACCAACATACACAAAACTGTTTGGTTAAATCGGCTTTGGAAAGACTGCAAACCAGAGACATGAACGCATTAGCACATGAAGGGTTCTGAGAAGCTTGCAGTTTTAAAAAAATCCTGCTTACCTTTGTTTGATCTTTTTTCCCATCAGGATATACCTTGCAAGTTATTGCTTCATAGTGTCTAAATTTTTACCTTTGGCCAAAATCTGATCATGAAAAAGCTGAACATTTGGGTTCTTAGAGTCAGCGTGTTTAGGGTTCTTGTACAGTTGTTTTTATTAGAGGGGTCTTGCTTACTTCTTACTTGGCATCTGCTTCCATTGAGGGATCTCTTTTCTTTCTTTTTTTTTTTTTTTTTTGTAAGGTGAATAAAACACATTGCTCCATATATTGCAGAGCTGTTGGCAAGGAAATACTTGACTTCATCACCAGGGTTTCCTCCACAAAAACCTGGCATAGAAACCTGTCCAGCCTCGGTACCAGTAACCACTGGCCTTCTCCTAAGCAAGGAATTGTGTTCAGTCCATGGACAGCCTGAGTCCTCTTGTGGATCATAATTCCTTTTGCTTTGGCCACCAGTAAGCTCACAGCCAAATTCGTAGTCCACCTTTAGAAACTGTGCAGAACTTGAAGGCTCAAATATCTATGCGCATGTCTACTTCTGACTTGTTCTTATGTTCTTGCCCTTGTTTCTCTTCACCCCGACATCCTTATTTATGCAGTTTGTCCTGCTGTTTTCTACGTTCACTACAAGCTGTCTTGAATGATGAAGGGATAGATTTGTAGATGTCTCAGCCCTTCTTTCACTCCATGAAGAAGGCACTGGGAAGAGCATCTGGGCCACAGGATGGGAAGGGCCTGACTGCACATAGGAAAGCAAACATCCTGTTTGTTCCATGGAGGAACATTCTGCATTTTCACGTGGTTTGCTTATTATACTTTTGGTAGATTGCAGTTTTCTGGAATTATTTGTTCGAGTGTAAATCATGACTTGTGTTGTTTGTATATCACTTGCCTATTTTCATTTAAAAAAAAAAATCCTTGTGTACTTCTAGCTTGGGTGTACATGGATCCCACCCACCCCTCCAGGTAAAAAAGTCAGGCCACTTCCCTGAGGAGCTCAGCAGCCAACCCAGCCCTTCTTCCCTCCTCTCAGCGGATGGCAATGTCTGGCACAGCTGGATGGTGATTCACAGGCTAAGGCCAGCTCCCCCGGGCCTTCCATCCTCACCAGAGCCCTGACTGCAATCTCCCAGCAATTGCAGCATCTTATTTTTAGTACTACTCCATCCTGGGGGTAAAGGGAGACACTCTTGATGTTCTTTTATTACATCAAGAAACTAGTATTTTCCTACAGACACCGTGCTTGGTCCCTTCCCTGCATAAACTCAATGGTATGTAGAGTTCTCTCCATCTTATCAGCAAGAAAATCAAGACTCAGAGACTTGAGAAACTTATGTTTGCATTTCATCCTTCCCTCAATCCCTCAGTAAGGGACAGGAAAGCTGGGAAGGGTGACAGACTAAAAATTCAGCTCAGGAGCTCCAGGAGGAGATTGAATTACGGAATTTTGTTTTCAATGTCCCTGCCCCCCACCTTTAGCTCCCCTCTTTCATTCTACAAATACTCTTTCTACTCCATCTCTTCCCTCCCCAGAAGACTGCCAATAGGCCTCTCGGAATTTTGTTTTCAATGTCCCTGCCCCCCACCTTCAGCTCCCCTCTTTGATTCTACAAATACTCTTTCTACTCCATCTCTTCCCTCCCCAGAAGACTGCCAATAGGCCTCTACTGCCCCGCAGCCCCACTCGCCCCCCCTGCAAACGTCCCTTTCTTCCATCTGCCAGACTCCCCTTCCCCAGCCCCAGTCGGGTGTCCTTTCTCTGCATCCTCTGCTCCAAGCTCAAGGGTCCTGGGGGAGAGAATCCACTGGAAGGTAACCCTGACAGCCCCTTCTCACTGTATTCCTTCTCTCAGAGAGAGCTGTGGGGAAGCACCCACACCCCGACTCAGGAATAACAGTCTAAGGCAGGACATTCAGGCGGCAAGCAGGAGGCAGGGGGATAGTTCCAGCAGCTTCCTGGTGCCCCCACTCCCCTGCCTGCCACGGAAAAGCCTCACACCCCATGCTGCAGGGGTGTACAGGAGGAAGCCCACCCTTGTGTCCTCCACCCTGTCCCCAGCCACCTTTGTGGCTGTCCTATGACGAGGGCAGAGCTGTCACTGATGGAAGATGGCCCGCCATAAGGTGTGGAGGTCAGGACTGGCAGGGGTCCCCACCCAGAGCAGCCACCCTCTCCAGCCCGCCTAGGGCCAAACTGGGCCAGACCCAACTGCCCATCCAGACCTGCCTCCAACAACTCATCAAAGGACTCACCCCTATCAGGTTTCTGAGCCACCTGGTTTCCTTGCCGGGTGAGTCATATGCAGGGAGGCAGCCGCCTCGGCACAGGACATCCAAACTCCTCCCCCCCCTAGTGGGGACAGGAAAGCCGTGAGCCTGCAGCCTAGCTCCAGCCTGGCTCCTGCCAAGAGGGGGCCATCCTGTACCCGTGGAGAAGGAGAGGCCCTGCAGAGCACATCTGTTCCTCCCCAAGCCTTCCTGAGGGTGTCTGATGGCCTTTGCTCAAAGTTTTTCTGGCCTGCCTACCCACCCACGCCAAGTCTTAGACCTTGAGAAATCAAATATTTGAATGAAAATGGAAAAAGCGTGTTTGTGTGTTCACTCTCTCAATGGGAGTATGCAGAGTTTTGGAGACCAGACACCGTTTTATGAAGTATCCGTAATCATCCAGATGTCTGGCCTGGCCCAGAGTGCACAGGCTCAAAAAAATCCCACACTCCCCACTTGAGGTACCATGTCATGCTGCCCCGTGGTTATAACAGGTCACAGGTCACTAAGGAGGAAAGTGTCGCTGTCCCCAAGTCAGAGAGCCGACCGGACACTCCATCTCTAGAGCTTAGCCTCAAACACACTTAACAGGTGGAGGACCTTTGTGTTTGGTTTGCAGTTAGCTTTTGGGTTGTTAGTTACTTTTCCATATGTTGATAACCTTGTGATTGTCCCAAAAATGTAGGAAAATCCCATTTTCTTGAATTACTTAGCCATATGAACACTGGTGCTCAGTGATTCACTGTGATGTAGGGTTTCCAGGAAAGGTGACTGGGACTGTGATAAGATACATCCTGCCTCGTGTCAGGTTCATAGAGAACCATCAGAAAGGAGGGTCGCAAAAGAACATTCAAGGCATTCACCTGGTCACCTCTTCCTTCAAGACACATCGGCCTAGGCATCAGGATGGAAAGATAAATAAATTCCCCATCTCTTCCAGCAGCTCCCCCAACCCAGTGAGGGAGACAGAAATGGGGGGTAGGGTGAATGCAGTATTTATCATTTGCCCTGGCGAAGAGCTAAACTGGGTGGTAGACATGCTTGGAGGAGGTGGCATTTTGTTTGAGTCTTAAAGAATGAACGGAGGGAATCCCCTCCTCAGACAGGGTTGTAGAAGCATCTCCATCCTACCACAAATGTCCACCGTTGACGATGAGATCCATGACAGGCCAACACAAGGCCTTCGCTCCCTCTGCAGTCTTTTGCCAGGACTTTCTAGAGGCTTCTGCTGGTTATGTGTCCCCCTCCAAAGTCCACTTTCCCTGGGTCAGGGAGAATGATGGGGGCAAACCCTGGAGGTAGAAGGAAGAAGGGGGGTAAATCCAGCTCCCAGATGTTTCTCTGGGACTCTAGAATGTTTTAAACATGTTTAATTATTGCCATCATTTAAAAGTAGGAATACTTCCCATAAAAATTATCTTGAATTTTTTTTCTTCTCTTGTAAAATTGGAAGATATGGTGACAGTGGGCCCATATTCCAGCATGGCTGGAGCTGAGTAGGAGCTGCCCCTGTCAGATGGAGTAGTGGCCTAAAATAGCGATCATATATTAGCTACAATTCTGAGTGTCAGCAATAGGGCTGGGCTCGTCTGAGCATTCTATCAGCTAGTCTCAGCTATGCTCATTCATATGGCTGCAGGCAGAGGCTGACAGGCTGTTGGGGATATCTTGATTCTCTTTCACGTGGTCTGTCTAGCAGGCTAGCTCAGGCTTTGTCACGTGGTGTCTTCCATCAGCAAGAGAGGGAAAGCCCCAAAAGGCAAGCACTTTTGAGCCTCTACCTACACGACTTTTAGCAATGTCTCATTGGTTAAAGCAAGACACAAGACCACTCCAATTCAAAGGTTAGGGAAATAGACTTCACCTCTTGATAGGAGGAGCTACAAATAATTTATAGGGGTTTTTGTTGTTGTTTTGTGTTTGTTTGTTTGTTTGTTATGGGCTCTCCAGTCCACCATACTTTCCACTACATAGAAACTGGGGGTCAGTTGCTATTTCCCCTCAAACTTGAGCTGCTGGTTTTCTGACACCTGGTCCTCCTGCTGGAGCCCTGTAGACATCTAAGGTAAGGGACTCAGTCTAGAACTCTTCTCCTGCTGCTTAGCTCAGAATTAAGCTCACCTGGCCCTTCCACTCATACACATGGGAAGGTGAAATGAATTTGATGAAAATAAAACTCAGAAAGAGAATCTAAAGTAGGTGAAGGCTTTGTTCAGTGATACCAAAGGGAGGTCAGGATGGCCAAGATGCAGGGTGGTGAATGCCAAAGCAGACAGCACATCGATGACATTGAGAGAGAGCAGAGTCCCTGGGGAGAAAGGCACGATCACAGAAAGGGTGAGGACATGACACAGTGCAAGGTTTACAAGGCAGTGCTGGAAGAGTCACATAGAGGACAACTGCAGGCAAGAAAAGAAAACTCTCCTTTCACAGTCAATTCTCATCACACTGGCTCTGCAGCAAAGCACCCAGAGCAGAGAGAGCAGGGAGCCAAGCCCAGTGTGCCCAGGAGAGTAGTGATGCCCACACTGTATGATGCAGGGCATGTGGGGGACCGAGAGGATTGCAAAACAGGATGTTCGGGGGTAAAGCACAGTCTCAACGAGCAGAGGTTCCTGTACATAGCACAGAACATCTCCAGATGACGCATGAGGTCGGTAGGGGAGGGCAAATTCTGCTGGAACTAACCGGCAGCACCTGTTACAATGAAAACTCGATGTCCTTCCCCTCTTTCCATGAGAATTATTTGGCTTTTGTTCCCAGGGGTGCAAACGTGTGTCTGAAGTTAATAAATATTGTCAAAGATGATTCTATCATTCATGTGCTAAAATATACATTGCAATGAAATGCACCACACCCCCTATAAAGTATTCTTGACAAAAATGAATGAATCTAATCAATGTAATCACAATTTAACTTCTAGGCTACAGGAAATACCAGAGATAGAGGGACAGGAAAAGCGACACCTCGAAAAAACACTCAGATATTCACAATGTGGGACTTTGTACAACTCAATTGGCCTAGCCTGTTGTCATAGTCATTTTTAAAAAGGGGATGGGGGAGACAATATTCTTGTTTTAGAATAAGAGAGACTAAAGCGGTATATCAAGTAAATGCAATGCAGAAATCATGAGTGGATTCTAATCCCTAAAAAACTAAAATCTCAGACCTAAAAAACATTTGGAGGATTATTAGAGAAACCGTAACATGGACTGGGTATAGATGATACTAGGAAATTACTGTTTCCTAGACGTACTCATGATATATACGTAGGAGAATACAGACATTCCCTGACTTATGATGGTTCAGCTTATGATTTTTTGACTTTATAGTGGGTCTGTTGGAATATTAAATGCATTTTCAACTTATGATATTTTCAATTTGTGATGGGTCTAGTGGGACGTAGCCCTTTTGTAAATTGAGGAGCATCTGTATTCCTAATTTAGGAGACACATACTGAAGTATTTATGGTTTATGCTAGTTATCAGAATATTGGCTCTGCTCCAAACTCTCCCTTCTATACTTGGCCCTGTGATGCTGGGTCTGGGACTCTGCGAACCATATAATAGACTCTGCCACAAGGGGGTACCAGAGGGAGACTGAAAGGCTGGAGGGGAGCAGGGGAGGGAGGGGCTTGCTCCTTCCCGTGAACTTCCTCTTCCTGTTCCTGATCTCTTGCCTGGCAGTGCTTCTTCACCCTGGCAGCAGCAATTCTTTCCTGTAGCAGCTCTAGCCTCATTCTCAGAGGCCTGGGTCCCAGCCCCACAGCTCAGACACCAGCACCAACCAAGTAGCCCCTCAGCCTCAGGGATCAGACTTTTAGCAACATGGCACCCCTCCCCTAAGTTTCTAGTTTTAATCATTCCAGCCTCTCACCTTTCTTCACCCAGCCCTATGAAGGATTTCCTAAAAATTGCTCCCTCCACAGTTCCTTAGAGTTCTCATTTTACTCTTTCAGTTACCTAGTTAATTACTTTACACCTAGTTAACAAATCACTATAATCAACAGGTGTGATTTCTGTCTCCCAAATGGGTGAAAAAATGTCATAATGTTTGCAACTTGCTTTAAAAAGATTTAACCAACAGGAAAAACTGTAGATACATAAATACACTCATACATATGTATTCTTGTATATGAGGGTACTTCAAAAAGTTCATGGAAAAATAGGATTTAAGATAATATAAATCTTTCCATGAACTTTTTGAAGTACCCTCATAATACAACATACACACACCTACACAAAGGTATATTGAAACAAAGGAAAAAGAGAAAAAATGTTGAATCTAGGTGATGGGTAATGCAGAGGTCAATGTATTAGACTCTCAACTCTTCTGTGGGTTTAAAATTTCTCATACTACAAGGTCAAAAAAAGAAGAAAATAAGGGTAATAATACCTAATTCATCATTTTTTATGGTATTGGTATGGAAATTAAGTTGGGATACCAATTAGAAAAGAACAAAAATAAACTTTTCTGTTTTTCCAAGTATATCTGCTGCCCAAACGGTGATTTACCCTGTGAAAGGTTCAGGTCCTGATGGTTAGGCCCCCTCCTTCACGATGAAAGCACATGAACCTGTGGGTGGCAAATCAGCATCTGCAGACAGCAGCTACACCTACAATCAACTCACAGCGGCCCTGACTTGGCAGAGAATCCAGGCCTGGAGGGGCTTGCATGCAGGACTCCGCCGTTCATTCATTCCAGCAGAAAAGAATCTGTGCTTTTATTGAAGAGGAAGAGGACATTCCACTAACTCCTCTGACAAATCACTTAAATAGTTATGATTGTCCTAGTCAGTTCTGAATCTGTCATGCTCCAAATTAAACCCCTTCCTGCTCTTTCCTTCCACAAAAGCCCTTTTGCTACAAAAGAAAGCCTTGCTTATACCTTAGTAAATTACTCTGCACCTGTCTCTTGCCAGAACACCATCAAGACCCCTATCACCACCTTCATTGTTATTTCTTGAACACTGTCTTGCTTTCTTTTCAAGCCTCTGCCCATTGGGCCAACGTGAATGGCTAGCCTCTCATTTGGTCCTGATTGCTATACACCACATTGTGTTGAGTTTCCATGCGTTGCTTGTGGGTAGAGTTTTGTTTGTTTAATACCATTGGCCAGATCAGTCCTTATCCCACTGCACGTCATTTATCCTGTATTCTTTCCTTCATCAGCTGCACCCTCACTTGATCCAATTTTTAGTTAGCACAGTTGGTTTCACTGCCTTAAGAAAAACATTTGACCACCTCAGCCCCCAATTAAATTTCACTCAGACAAGGAAGGTGTGTGTGAATTCTAACATGACCTTAAATAGAAGGCCAGGGAGGTGCCCTCCAATCTCTCGAGGCCTCTTGCAAATCATGGC
Organism: Galeopterus variegatus; assembly: GCF_000696425.1. NCBI lineage: Eukaryota > Metazoa > Chordata > Mammalia > Dermoptera > Cynocephalidae > Galeopterus > Galeopterus variegatus. The sequence goes on from NW_007726671.1 coordinate 293,328, forward strand.
ATAGAGAAGACCATAGAAGAAACAGCACCCAGACAAAACAGCAGTCTCCACCCAAGGAAAATGGGGGATCCAGAGTCTACAACCACTTGGCCTTAACTGTTCTGTAGTTTTCTCTGTTGTTTCCTACATCTGAAATATCCTCCCTGTCTTGTCTACTTCCTCAAAGCCTTCTCATCTAATAAAGTCTGGCTCAGCTGTTATAGCCCTCACAAAGCTTTCTCTAGTTCCTCCAGAGAGAAGACAAATGGCCAACAAACACACGAAAAGATACTCACTCCATTTATAATCAGGAAAAGGAATGTGAAGACAATGAGACAACACTTTTCATTCCTTGGGTTGTGCAAAACCAAAATGTTTCATGACACTAAGCATCAGAAAGGGTCTGGAAAGATGAGGACTCACCTATCCTGTCTTTTGGGATCTAAACCAGTGGAGACGCTCTGGAGAATAAATTGGCAATATCAAGTAAAATTTTAAATGTACACAACTTACGATCAAGAAATTCCATTTCTGGGCCGGCCCGGTGGCGCGCACTGCTACAGTGCGCCGCTTGAGAGNGTTGCTATTTCCCCTCAAACTTGAGCTGCTGGTTTTCTGACACCTGGTCCTCCTGCTGGAGCCCTGTAGACATCTAAGGTAAGGGACTCAGTCTAGAACTCTTCTCCTGCTGCTTAGCTCAGAATTAAGCTCACCTGGCCCTTCCACTCATACACATGGGAAGGTGAAATGAATTTGATGAAAATAAAACTCAGAAAGAGAATCTAAAGTAGGTGAAGGCTTTGTTCAGTGATACCAAAGGGAGGTCAGGATGGCCAAGATGCAGGGTGGTGAATGCCAAAGCAGACAGCACATCGATGACATTGAGAGAGAGCAGAGTCCCTGGGGAGAAAGGCACGATCACAGAAAGGGTGAGGACATGACACAGTGCAAGGTTTACAAGGCAGTGCTGGAAGAGTCACATAGAGGACAACTGCAGGCAAGAAAAGAAAACTCTCCTTTCACAGTCAATTCTCATCACACTGGCTCTGCAGCAAAGCACCCAGAGCAGAGAGAGCAGGGAGCCAAGCCCAGTGTGCCCAGGAGAGTAGTGATGCCCACACTGTATGATGCAGGGCATGTGGGGGACCGAGAGGATTGCAAAACAGGATGTTCGGGGGTAAAGCACAGTCTCAACGAGCAGAGGTTCCTGTACATAGCACAGAACATCTCCAGATGACGCATGAGGTCGGTAGGGGAGGGCAAATTCTGCTGGAACTAACCGGCAGCACCTGTTACAATGAAAACTCGATGTCCTTCCCCTCTTTCCATGAGAATTATTTGGCTTTTGTTCCCAGGGGTGCAAACGTGTGTCTGAAGTTAATAAATATTGTCAAAGATGATTCTATCATTCATGTGCTAAAATATACATTGCAATGAAATGCACCACACCCCCTATAAAGTATTCTTGACAAAAATGAATGAATCTAATCAATGTAATCACAATTTAACTTCTAGGCTACAGGAAATACCAGAGATAGAGGGACAGGAAAAGCGACACCTCGAAAAAGCACTCAGATATTCACAATGTGGGACTTTGTACAACTCAGTTGGCCTAGCCTGTTGTCATAGTCATTTTTAAAAAGGGGATGGGGGAGACAATATTCTTGTTACACTCAGATATTCACAATGTGGGACTTTGTACAACTCAATTGGCCTAGCCTGTTGTCATAGTCATTTTTAAAAAGGGGATGGGGGAGACAATATTCTTGTTTTAGAATAAGAGAGACTAAAGCGGTATATCAAGTAAATGCAATGCAGAAATCATGAGTGGATTCTAATCCCTAAAAAACTAAAATCTCAGACCTAAAAAACATTTGGAGGATTATTAGAGAAACCGTAACATGGACTGGGTATAGATGATACTAGGAAATTACTGTTTCCTAGACGTACTCATGATATATACGTAGGAGAATACAGACATTCCCTGACTTATGATGGTTCAGCTTATGATTTTTTGACTTTATAGTGGGTCTGTTGGAATATTAAATGCATTTTCAACTTATGATATTTTCAATTTGTGATGGGTCTAGTGGGACGTAGCCCTTTTGTAAATTGAGGAGCATCTGTATTCCTAATTTAGGAGACACATACTGAAGTATTTATGGTTTATGCTAGTTATCAGAATATTGGCTCTGCTCCAAACTCTCCCTTCTATACTTGGCCCTGTGATGCTGGGTCTGGGACTCTGCGAACCATATAATAGACTCTGCCACAAGGGGGTACCAGAGGGAGACTGAAAGGCTGGAGGGGAGCAGGGGAGGGAGGGGCTTGCTCCTTCCCGTGAACTTCCTCTTCCTGTTCCTGATCTCTTGCCTGGCAGTGCTTCTTCACCCTGGCAGCAGCAATTCTTTCCTGTAGCAGCTCTAGCCTCATTCTCAGAGGCCTGGGTCCCAGCCCCACAGCTCAGACACCAGCACCAACCAAGTAGCCCCTCAGCCTCAGGGATCAGACTTTTAGCAACATGGCACCCCTCCCCTAAGTTTCTAGTTTTAATCATTCCAGCCTCTCACCTTTCTTCACCCAGCCCTATGAAGGATTTCCTAAAAATTGCTCCCTCCACAGTTCCTTAGAGTTCTCATTTTACTCTTTCAGTTACCTAGTTAATTACTTTACACCTAGTTAACAAATCACTATAATCAACAGGTGTGATTTCTGTCTCCCAAATGGGTGAAAAAATGTCATAATGTTTGCAACTTGCTTTAAAAAGATTTAACCAACAGGAAAAACTGTAGATACATAAGTACACTCATACATATGTATTCTTGTATATGAGGGTACTTCAAAAAGTTCATGGAAAAATAGGATTTAAGATAATATAAATCTTTCCATGAACTTTTTGAAGTACCCTCATAATACAACATACACACACCTACACAAAGGTATATTGAAACAAAGGAAAAAGAGAAAAAATGTTGAATCTAGGTGATGGGTAATGCAGAGGTCAATGTATTAGACTCTCAACTCTTCTGTGGGTTTAAAATTTCTCATACTACAAGGTCAAAAAAAGAAGAAAATAAGGGTAATAATACCTAATTCATCATTTTTTATGGTATTGGTATGGAAATTAAGTTGGGATACCAATTAGAAAAGAACAAAAATAAACTTTTCTGTTTTTCCAAGTATATCTGCTGCCCAAACGGTGATTTACCCTGTGAAAGGTTCAGGTCCTGATGGTTAGGCCCCCTCCTTCACGATGAAAGCACATGAACCTGTGGGTGGCAAATCAGCATCTGCAGACAGCAGCTACACCTACAATCAACTCACAGCGGCCCTGACTTGGCAGAGAATCCAGGCCTGGAGGGGCTTGCATGCAGGACTCCGCCGTTCATTCATTCCAGCAGAAAAGAATCTGTGCTTTTATTGAAGAGGAAGAGGACATTCCACTAACTCCTCTGACAAATCACTTAAATAGTTATGATTGTCCTAGTCAGTTCTGAATCTGTCATGCTCCAAATTAAACCCCTTCCTGCTCTTTCCTTCCACAAAAGCCCTTTTGCTACAAAAGAAAGCCTTGCTTATACCTTAGTAAATTACTCTGCACCTGTCTCTTGCCAGAACACCATCAAGACCCCTATCACCACCTTCATTGTTATTTCTTGAACACTGTCTTGCTTTCTTTTCAAGCCTCTGCCCATTGGGCCAACGTGAATGGCTAGCCTCTCATTTGGTCCTGATTGCTATACACCACATTGTGTTGAGTTTCCATGCGTTGCTTGTGGGTAGAGTTTTGTTTGTTTAATACCATTGGCCAGATCAGTCCTTATCCCACTGAGAGAAAAAATGTTGAATCTAGGTGATGGGTAATGCAGAGGTCAATGTATTAGACTCTCAACTCTTCTGTGGGTTTAAAATTTCTCATACTACAAGGTCAAAAAAAGAAGAAAATAAGGGTAATAATACCTAATTCATCATTTTTTATGGTATTGGTATGGAAATTAAGTTGGGATACCAATTAGAAAAGAACAAAAATAAACTTTTCTGTTTTTCCAAGTATATCTGCTGCCCAAACGGTGATTTACCCTGTGAAAGGTTCAGGTCCTGATGGTTAGGCCCCCTCCTTCACGATGAAAGCACATGAACCTGTGGGTGGCAAATCAGCATCTGCAGACAGCAGCTACACCTACAATCAACTCACAGCGGCCCTGACTTGGCAGAGAATCCAGGCCTGGAGGGGCTTGCATGCAGGACTCCGCCGTTCATTCATTCCAGCAGAAAAGAATCTGTGCTTTTATTGAAGAGGAAGAGGACATTCCACTAACTCCTCTGACAAATCACTTAAATAGTTATGATTGTCCTAGTCAGTTCTGAATCTGTCATGCTCCAAATTAAACCCCTTCCTGCTCTTTCCTTCCACAAAAGCCCTTTTGCTACAAAAGAAAGCCTTGCTTATACCTTAGTAAATTACTCTGCACCTGTCTCTTGCCAGAACACCATCAAGACCCCTATCACCACCTTCACTGTTATTTCTTGAACACTGTCTTGCTTTCTTTTCAAGCCTCTGCCCATTGGGCCAACCTGAAAGGCCAGCCTCTCATTTGGTCCTGATTGCTATACACCACATTGTGTTGAGTTTCCATGCGTTGCTTGTGGGTAGAGTTTTGTTTGTTTAATACCATTGGCCAGATCAGTCCTTATCCCACTGCACGTCATTTATCCTGTATTCTTTCCTTCATCAGCTGCACCCTCACTTGATCCAATTTTTAGTTAGCACAGTTGGTTTCACTGCCTTAAGAAAAACATTTGACCACCTCAGCCCCCAATTAAATTTCACTCAGACAAGGAAGGTGTGTGTGAATTCTAACATGACCTTAAATAGAAGGCCAGGGAGGTGCCCTCCAATCTCTCGAGGCCTCTTGCAAATCATGGCATAGAGAAGACCATAGAAGAAACAGCACCCAGACAAAACAGCAGTCTCCACCCAAGGAAAATGGGGGATCCAGAGTCTACAACCACTTGGCCTTAACTGTTCTGTAGTTTTCTCTGTTGTTTCCTACATCTGAAATATCCTCCCTGTCTTGTCTACTTCCTCAAAGCCTTCTCATCTAATAAAGTCTGGCTCAGCTGTTATAGCCCTCACAAAGCTTTCTCTAGTAATTCCATTTCTGCTCCACTATAGTAACTATTTTACTATATATTATGTATCTGATAACACCATGTTGTGTACCTTAAATATACACAATAAAGTTTATTTTAAAAAAGAAAAGAAATTCCACTTCTCACCCTTGGAGAGATACTCCTTGCATAAATGCACAAAGAGCATGTACCAGAATGTTCATGGAGAGTTGCTTGAAATAGGGACAAACTGGAAGCAATCTAAACATCCATCAATAGGACAATAGATAAATAAACTATTGGGCTGGAAGTAGTTAAAAAGAAGAGTGTAAGTAGAAGCAGTGAGACCCAGTAGCAACGAGCATGCTAGCATGCAGTTCTTGGTCCGTGATACTATTTTCTACTAATAGAAACCAGGGCCCCTCAGAGAAATGGCTGATTACAGGGCTCAGGCATTGTAGGTACAAGATGAGCCTGGAACATTTTGTAATACCACAAAGTAAAAAAGTACTCAAAAAAAATGATGGGGACATATCAAAAGGACACAGGAAGGGAATCTCACTGGCCAAAAATGGGATACTTTGAGCACCGAAATAATCAAGGATAGTAATAAATTATAGGCCATTGCAAAATTAGAACTCATGAGCCCATTATAAATAGATAAACAATCACACCGAGGAGAAAGAAGAGCTCTAGCTTACAGCAGAATTCCAAGCACACTGGCATTCATGGAGGAATTGTTCACAGCTGGAAATTTATCATTTTGTAAACATCATAATAAAGATTAGTTCAGTCAAGAATCATCAATAGATGCTAAATCCGGGGGGAAATGTTAATGAGAAGCAGGCTATTTGCATAGTCTTTAGTGTCTTCCATCAGAAGACATATTAGTTGCAGGGGAAAAAAATAGTAACTATACAGTAGACAAATCAGACACCTTGGCCAGGTGACCAAAATTAACATCACCAACGAGGGACCGATGCACATTATGAATATGAGATGTTGTAAGCTGAGAAGGACTCCTTACCTATATAATATTCAGCTGAAAATCTCTACCTTGAATCTAATCATCAATCTAATCGTGATAGAACATCAGAAAACCCAAAATAAGAAAGTGCCAATTTTATTTAAAGTGACTATTTCTTCAAAAGTGTCAATATCATAAAATACAAAGGCCGTAATAATGTTCCATATTAATAGAAGGCCAATGACACATGACAACTAAATGCAATATCTGATTCTAGACTGAATCCAAGATTTGAGGGAGAAATACTATGCAGAAAATTCTTTGATTAATTGGCCAAGGTGGAATATAGATGGTAGATTAGATAAATGTAGCATATCAATATTCAATTTAGAGAAGTTGATAATTATGACTGTTTAAGAGAATATCCTTACTCTTAGGAATTATTCAGTGAAGTATTTAGGAGTAAAGGAACATGGCGTATGCCACTTATTCTCAAATGATTCAGAAAAGAATTTTATATATTTATATATAAAATGTATGTGTCTGTATACACATGTATTTTATATACACATACATAATATATGCACATACATACATACAGCAAATAGGGCAAAATATTAAATCTGAGGAAAGAGTATTTGAAGATTCTTTGAACTATTTTTATTCTTGCCACTTTTCTGTTTCAAAATAAGAAGCTGTTGTTTCCAAAAAAAAGTTGGGAACGAAAAAGAATGATGTCGATATACAAGCTAGCATAGAAAGGGATCCAAAACATATTGTTGAGCAAAAAAAGAAAAACTGCCAGGTAATTCATTCCCTGTGGTATTTTCCATATTACATACATTTGTACATAAGTAATATAGAGAGAAAGGTTTGGAGAAACACACACCAAATTTATTACGTAATTTACCTTTGGAGCAGAGGAGACCAGGATAGTAGTTACAGAGCACATTCAGTTATCTAAAATGCTTTTATTTTTATTTCTTTTAAAAGCATATTTATGAATTGCTCGTGCAGTTAGAAACAACATTTTTTAAAAGGTTAAAGTTGCCTTCCTCTCCATTCCCGTCAGTGATGAGGATAACAGTTCTGAGACAATGCTCATTTAGATATTAGCGCACACTGTCTGATTGGACAATCTCAGAAACCCTCTGGATTTGGGGTTAGGGTAATCTGGTCAGGAAATGGCAGCAGAATGGGGTGTTTGGAAAAGACCCTGGGCTACAGAGGCAGAGCTAGTTTGAACCCTCACCAACGGGGTGGCATCAGGCAAGAAACAAATCCCTCTGAACCTCAGTTATCTCATCTGTAAAAAGGGAAAACAACGCCTCTACAGCAGAATTGCCATGAATGTTTAGCTCTAATGCACATACTCTAGTACAGAGACTCTACGAATCAGACTGAAGTGATCTTTGGTTCTTTGGGAAACAGCTGGGGATCAAAGCACCCATTTTTCTCTGTAGAACTGAAAATCTTCATTGGTCACTGTGCACACATCCCAAACCTGCACCCTTTGAAAAAGCAATGACAAAGGACAGTCAGCTCAGACAGCGTGCATATAAAGTGCTTAGCCCACCCTGGGGCTAACACTGCTATTTATTGCTATTCATCCTACCTCTTTTTAGCAATTTGTTTGCATGCACTTTTTCTCTGTAAGCCCATGGGCTTTTTAAGGACATGCCCATCACTTATTCATCTCTTTGCCTCCAGCTGTGCCTCACAGAACACTTTGTACATTGGTGCCTGACAAACATTTGCTGGCAGAGTAAATGAATGTAGTCACAGAAATCTGGAGCAATATGAGAGTCTGCTGTGAAACCCCAGGTTTACTGTCGAATTGTCACGTACAGGTAAACATGAACTCTGAAGTCACCAGGTAAAAAGCTGCAAGTGCTGGGAAGATAAAGAGGTGACCATGACCCCCCATGTTCAATGGAGGTAAAAGAGAACTGGAAGCATTCCTCAGTCAGAGGGTAATAATAGGTGTTGTTTAAAACTATTCTGTGGTCAAAATGTATGGGAAATGCCAAATGAGATGAAACTAAACAGGTGTGGTTAACTGCTGAACTTATCAGGGCCTTTAATGTACTAATATGCATCTTGAATAGCCAACAGATTATACAATTTGCATATATTCCAAGCTTATTTGACTATAAAACCTCCTTTTTGTTGTTTTTTTTTTCTTTTTAAGGAGGATCTCAAGGCCTGGACACCCATACAAGTTACTTTGGAAAGGGCTGCTGGAAGCTGTTTCTCTACTGTCAGTGCATGGAAAAAATAGACTTAGTGGAAATTTAACAGTGGGACTTGCTCATCTAAACCAAGAGGGCAAGGGACTAAATAAATCAAGAGCTTAAGGATCACTATCAGCTCTCCTCCCATTCCTCCTCTTCCTTTGCCCTTCTGGTCCAAGGTAAGTGTGCAAAGAGTCCTGGAGAAAAATCATAGTCATGACTCCAAAGCTGGAAAGGTAGACCCCAATGTCATCATTCCAGTCATTTCAACTTCACTTAATCCCTGTGCATTCAATTCCACTCATCAATAGATAGAACACATGGCTGAAATAGTCAGGATCCTATATCATGGCCAAGTCACTGACCACATGTAGAAATGCTATTTTCTACACAAGCTGAATGGAATATTTCAGCAAATGTTCGATAGGAGCAAGCTGAGAAGACCAATACCCATGCCCACATTCATTATGACCTCAAATGTACACATCGTGATGGTTCCAGTTATCTCCTTTATATGCATCATCTCTGAGTAATGGAAATCTGTTATTTCAGCTCATCTAGCATCTATGCCCTCTTTTTGGTAACAACATGTTTCCTTTGGGGAGTCACTCCAGCCCCTCCCCTCACTGCATGCAGTCTCCATAGGCCTTATCAATCCAGGGACCCTGTGTTCCCTTGTCCAAGGGGTAGATACTGTACCCAAGATAGATCAATGAGACCTTCTCTCACTCAGGAACTTTGAAGCTAGAGTGGAGCAATCTAAACTAAAAAACAGAGGCATAAGGAGGGGGGTTGCTGATGTCCTTGTCAGTAGAGCCCCAGGAGACTATTTCAGCTCCTGCTGCCCAGATCCCAGTGTGGCTCTAGTTCCCCTCCTTTGCACCACTCAGGCATTCAGCTTTTCTTTTGCTATGGTGAATATGCCCAACGTCCCACCAGTAAATTCCCAGAGAGACTTCCTGTTGCTTACAGTTTAAGAACTTTGCCCAATACACTGAGAAAAACAACTTTAGCAAACTTCTACTTCACTGTCCCCAAGAATCATGGAACTTAAAGTCTGAAAGTGCCTTTAAGCTTCACTAGTGGCCTAATCTCCTCATTGGGTGGAGGAGGGGGTGCAAAGGGGGGCACGACGTTGCTATTTGAAAGGTTAGGCAACAAAATCACTGTCCTTTACTTCATTAGTTATGGTCAGATATCCCATCTGTGTTAACTGAGCAGATTTCTCAATGACTTTATTTTCCATGTAGATACAACCAGAATTGCTCCGGCTGGGTTCAAATTGTGACTATTTTTTCTCTCTTCCCAAAACTGGCCTGCCACTGTCACTGTCAAAGGTTGCCAAGTGCATGCATCCTTTAAATATGTTAGTGGGCATTTGCATCCCCCCAGAACATTCACAGCCTGACAGTCATAACAACCCTTCGCCCGAGGGTTCTGAAGCCTCCAGAAAGTTCCAAGCGTGAAGTGCTACACTTTAGGGATATTGTCAGCAATTCACCAGGGATCACCACGCCAAGCCAAGGATGTTCTAGTCTGAGTGTGGCCCCAATATGTTTCATTTCATCTGCAGAACATGAGTTTATTCTGAAGCAGGATCTTTTGGGCACATTGGTAGTAGCCAACAAGCAGTACTTCCTTATATGCAGAACACAAAATCATCACATAAAAATCTGATGCGACTGCCAGTGTGGGGCTTAAAATAAACAAACTCACCCCTAAAATGATCTCTCTGGGCTGCAATGGTGGTACAGAGATGATAAAAATCAGACTGCAGTGATCTTCAGTTCTTTGGGGAACTGCTGGGGAATCAAAGCGTCCATTTTTCTCTGTCAAACTGAAGTCTTCGCTGGTCATTGCACACACATTCCAAATCTGCACCGTCTACAAAAGCAATGACAAAGGACAGTCAGCTCCAGTTCCTCCCCACGGTGCTGCCTAGGGCCCTCAGAGGAAGGGTAGAGGAGGAACCTGGACTCACCTGCACTCTGCAAGGGAGTTGAGAGGCGTGCTGCCAGCCCATGCCCACTGGACAGGCCCTATGCCTTTCCTCATGCTTCCCCCTCTGCTCTAGGCATTTTTGGTTTCCTTCTTCATTTCAGGAAACATTCTCCAAATCTCACCTATCTCTTCACCTGCCAATCTGAGCAAGGCACCTGCAGCCCGTCCCCATGCCTCCCATTCCTTGGGCCACTGCACTTTCCTCTGCAACAGAACTCCATCACACAGCACCTTCAGTGCCCATTTATAAGTTCCTCTTCCCCACTGGAGGACTGTGAGCTCCTCAAGAGCAAGGCCTGGGGCGTATTTATCTTTCCAGCCCCAGTGTCCAGCACAGCATAAATAGAGAGAATGGAACTAAAGACACAGGAGCATGACAGCCACAGCTCCTGCTCCAGGAGCAAGCAGCTCTGTCAGCAGGTTAGTTAGCTCTGCCTATGCCAGACCCACCACACCCAGAAGAGATGGCCTGACCTCACTCTCTGCAACCGTCACACGGCCAGCCATTCCCAAAGTGTGGGGACAAGCGGTACCATCAGGAGGCTGGCTGTAGAGAGTAGCATTTGAGACCAAGGCATCCAGAACTGGCTGTATGAATGTGGGCAAGGTAACCTCTCAATGCCTCCATTTCCTAATCTGTGAAATGGGGACAATTATAACACAACATCATAGGGTTGCTGTCAAGATAAGTGAGTTAACCTGTGTAAGACGCTTAGTGCCTGCAGTATGTTAGCTCTTAACACCTAAAAGGGTTTTTTAGGTGGTGCCCGAACATAGCCTTAAATGACATTAAATCAAAAAGTTATTTTGTCCTCAATTCTCTTTCAAACTTTCTAATTATGTTATGGGAATAGTCACAGTTGAATGCTAGTATGACTTTAACACATCTCTAAAACTTGCTATTCTTCCTTTTTAACAAAGAGAAAGAAGGCCTCAGGCTCAAGTCCTTGGCAGTCAGAAGGTTCTAGCTGAAATGCATAACATGATTTTGCCTTTGTTGTATTTATTGTTATGGCTCACTGGCAATGGAAACCGGTTTTCTATTTATGATAGTGATATAAGTTTTCCATTTAAAATAAATCTATGGATGTTAAATAGTGAGTAAATTCAAAGAAAAATATGAAGTAACGATGTGAGTACTTGCATATGTACTATGGCACCATCATGAAGGTCAGACCCAAATGCCTCAAATGTCTGCTGTGCCCAGGGGGCACCCAGGAAGAAAACCAATGACAAAGTCCTGTCACCCAAGGAAGCCAGGACCTAAAAGTGGCCCCAAAACAGAACACAATACAAGATGGCAGATGCTGCTGCTCTTCGAAGTGGGTCTGCCACTCACGGGCTGGGATGGAGGTCAGCACCGGGCATGGAGTTAGGGGAGAGAGGAGACAGGTGCAGAGGGAGCCTCTGGACAGGCAGTCATCAGCATCTGCTACAACGCCAGGAGTCTCAGTGAGAGAAAAGACTTCACCTATCACCAAGTGCAGGTTGGGCAAGCACCCAGCACAGTTCCCAAGAAACCGGCACCTCCTGCATTCCCTGTAACTGAGAGAAGGCGCTGGGATGGAAGGAAGACATTTCAAGTAGAAAAGAAGCCAGCTGGGCCTTTCCAAGTGGTATTGCAAAACAACTTGGTGGCGTCTCACAGTGAATGGGACACTTAGCTCAAACTATGACCTGCGATTTTCCTTGTGTGTTTGGCTCACATACTTATGATGCTCATTGGGGAAGCATTGGTCTAGCTTGCTTTTCAAACCAGTTGCGTTCCCTTTCCCTATGACTCATAGGCAGGGCTCACCCACACACATGGACAACCCTCTCGTGGTCCTCTGGCCAGTCACCAAATCCAGGCCCTTGGTGGGCATGGGAAGGCATGTTTGTGTGTTTGGCTCACATACTTATGATGCTCATTGGGGGAGCATTGGTCTAGCTTGCTTTTCAAACCAGTTGCGTTCCCTTTCCCTATGACTCATAGGCAGGGCTCACCCACACACATGGACAGCCCTCTCGTGGTCCTCTGGCCAGTCACCAAATCCAGGCCCTTGGTGGGCATGGGAAGGCATGTGTGGAGGAGGACCCTCATTATGCCTTGTCCCTCAACCAGCACAGATGACAAAATAGAGTCGAGCCCTCCAGTAGCTCCCAGTCTCTTGGGAGAGACAGTTATGGAAATAGATAGCTATAAAACAATAACAGCTACTGCTTTGATATGGACTAAATGTTTGTGTCCCCAAAAATGCATATGTTGAAATCCTAACCCCTGATGTAATGGTATTAGGAGGTGGAGCATTGGGATGTGATTGGGTCAAGAAGGGTAGAGCCCTGATGATGGGACCCCAGAGAGCTCTCTCACCTTCTTTTTACTATGCAAGAACACAGCAAGAAGGTAGCAGTCAGCAAGCCAGGAAGAGAGCCCTCAAAAGAATCCAACCATGCTGGCACCCTGTTCTTGGACTTCCCAATCTCCAGAAACATGAGAAATAAGAGTTCTGCTTTGTATAAGCCACCCAGTCTATGGGATTCTGTTATGGCAGCCCAAATGGACTAAGACATGCTTCTTTTTTTTTTTTTTTTAGTACTTTAAAAAGTACTTTAAAGTCTGTGCCTTTTTTTTCTTTTCTCTCTTTTTTTTCATTGAAGAATAATTGACTATAAATATTTTGGGGGTACAGTGTTGACTATCACTATTTGTGTACAATATGTGATGATCAAATCATTATTATTAGCATATTCATTATTACAAATCATAATTATTCTTTGTACCCCTTACCCAGTTTCTCCCTAGCCTTCTTCTCCCTCCCTCTTTCCCACCTCTAATAACCATAGATTTGTTCTCTCCTTCTGAAAGTTCAGCTTATCATTGTGGTCTTTCTTTCTTTCTTTCTTTCTTTCTTTCTTTCTTTCTTTCTTTCTTTCCTTCCTTCCTTCCTTCTTTCTTTCCTTCCTTCCTTCCTTCTTTCCTTCCTTCCTTCCTTCCTTCCTTCCTTCCTTCCTTCCTTCCTTCCTTCCTTCCTTCCTTCCTTCCTTCCTTCCTTCTTCCTTAGCTCCCACTTATGAGTGAGGACATGCGGTATTTCTCTTTCTGTGTCTGGTTTATTTCACCTAACATAATTTAAACATCCAGAATATACAAGGAACTCAAATAACTTCACAGGAGGAAAACAAACAATGCAATTTAAAAATGGCCAAAGGAGCTGAATAGACATCTTTCAAAGGAAGACATACAAATGGACAACAGGTACATGAAAAAATGCTCAATATCATTAATCATCAGGGAAATGCAAGTCCAAACCATATAGAGAGACCATCTCACCCCGGTTAGACTGGCTATTATTAAGACATACTTCTAAAGGGCCTGCTCTATGCTGGGCACGTTATCTCTTTCTTCACAAGAAACTCTCCATTTTGCTGATGAGGTAACCCAGAGAGACTCAACGACAAAAAGCCAGGGCATGACAGAGGCTGTTTTGTGAACCCAGGTCTCTGTGCATCCAAGCCCACACTCCAGCCAGCCCACCCCAACCCACTGCCTGACCAGGAAATGAGTCTTATGATGCTGGTACCCAGAGAGCATTAGGAGAACACAGATTCAATTCTGTGCAGGAGGACATGGTAAGCCTCCTCAGAGAGGGTGATATTTGGGCTGAGACTTCAAGCACAACTTTGTTGGTGGGACAAAATAAGCTATGCTATGTTCATTCATTCATTCCATACTATTCCTATATTTCTTATATTATATTATATTATATTCGTATATTATATTCCTATATTATATTCTTATATTATATTTAATACTATATTTCAGGTACCAGGAACATGGTGGTGAAGAGACACAATCCCTGTGCCCAGAGAGCTTACAACCTAGTGGAGGAGACAGGCAAAAAAATTAAATAAATAAAGCTATTACTAACTACATGTGCTATGTAGAGACATGTAAGGAACTGAAACCTGCGGTTTCAGGTACCCCTGGTCAACCTTGCATGAAAATATTATGTGGAAAAGTCCAGAAATAATTCATAAGCAAATCGGATGCCATTCTGAGTGGCATGATGAAATCTCACACCATTCTGAGTAAAGTCCCATCCGGGATGTGAATCATCCCCCTGTCCTTTGTCCTGAGTCTCCACGCTATACACGTTACCTGCCAGTTAATCACTTAGAGGGCATCTTGGTTATCAGATCACCTGTCATAGTATCGCAGTGCTTGTGTCCAAGTGACCCTTATTTCACTTAATAATGGCCCCAAAGCACAAGCATAGTGATGCTGGCAATTTACATATGTCAAAGAGAAGCCGGAAAGCACTTCTTTCAAGTGAAAAGGTGAAAGTTCTAGACTAAATAAGGAAAGAAAAAAAGTCATCTGTGGAGGCTGCTAAGATGTATGTAAGAACAAATCTTCTACTTAATAATGGCCCCAAAGCACAAGCATAGTGATGCTGGCAATTTACATATGTCAAAGAGAAGCCAGAAAGCACTTCTTTCAAGTGAAAAGGTGAAAGTTCTAGACTGAATAAGGAAAGAAAAAAAGTCATCTGTGGAGGCTGCTAAGATGTATGTAAGAACAAATCTTCTATCTGTGAAATTGTGAAGAAGGAAAAAGAAATTCATGCTAGTTTTACTGTCTCACCTTAAACCACACAAGTTATGGTGTGATAAGTGCTTGGTTAAGATGGAAAATGCATTGAATTTGTGGGTGGAAGACATGAACAGAAACATGTTCCAACTGATGGCAATTGGGTCTGGTACTATCCATGGTTTCAGGCATCCACTGGGGTCTCAGAACGAAACCCCCATGGATAAGGGGACACCACTGTAACAGAGAAACCTATTTTAAGATGATGGGGGGTATCTTTCTGAGGAGGTGACTTTTTTTGCTGAGCCTGAATGATGAGGTGCAGATGCTGTCTAAGTAAGATCGGGGAGCATGAGTGTTCCAGGCAGAGGAAACAGTGTGTGCAAAGGCCCTGAGACTGGAAAGGGAACTGTGTATTCACAGAACTGGGAGGAGAATGTCTGGAAGCAAGTTAGCCTATGGAAAAGCATCTCTCAAGAAGAAGCCAGGGAGAGAGGCCAGAGCTAGATGGCATAGGGTCTTGCAGAATGTGGAAAGGAGCTTTATTCCAAGTGCAGTGGGAAGCTCCTGAAGGGTTTTCAGCTTTGAAGTTAGATGATCCAATTTACCCTCTAAGATCAGATCTCCACTCCCTCATCTGTAAAATGAGGATAAATAAGAGAATGCATGAACAATGCTGAGTACCCTCCCTGTGTGAAAAAAAGGATTGGCGGTATTCTCAAAGGTGAGCATGCATCAAAATCACCCAGGGTACTGGAAAAACCAAGACTGCCAGTCCCACTCCCAGAAGTTCTGACACAGTAGGTCTGGAGTAGGCCCAAGAATCTGCATTTCTAACAAGTTTCCAGGAGATAATGCTGCTGCTGCTGCCAGTCTGGGGACCCACTTTGAGATCCACTGGATTCAAGAGAACAATAAAGAAGTGGAAGCTCCATTGGGATGCTGTTGCAGAAGTTGAGTTGATGGAGTGAAATGATGCCCACAAGGTGGAGAAAAGTGATTAGAATGGAATCATTCTACCTTGAAGGTAGAATATTTGGGGAGAAATCAGGCAGGACCTTCCTAGGTTTCTGAGCTGAGCCACTAGGCAGTGATGGAGGCATCACCTGAAATGGTGAACACTGAGGAGGGCAGACTTGGAGATGAGGGCTCGGACACACTCACTCTGAGATCTCTGCAACACCCGAAGGGCCATGGCAATTAGGCAGGTGGAGTCTTTGTGAAGGCAGCAATCACATTGATCTTGCTTCCCCTTATGTTTCCAGGTCTCAGTTCTGTGCCTCCTGGCACATACTAACTATTCACATACTAACATATTACTAAGGGTTGGTGAGCAAACTGAGGCTGAGGAAACAACATACCTAAGGGCACTGGGGCACAGATGTGCTGCCACGTGGGAGCAGGTCACAGTCGGTCAGTCTACTGAGGCTGGACCACTGGAAGAACTAAATGACAAGCTCCATCACCTCCTTACCTGGACATGTATATGGCAAAGGGGGAGGCCAGGGCAGACCAAAGACAGAAGCGAGCCGTCCGATTCACAGTAGGGTTCTTCCCTCAGAAGTCAGAGATCTCACATCTGAGCCTCTCCTGGGTGGGTTTTGAAATAGAAAGGTTTGAACTGTGAGCTAAATGAGCATGAAGCCCAGAGGAATCTGGTTAACTTGTGCTTCTTGTAAAATAAATCATGGGAAAATCAAGCTGTGCAACTTGGGGAAATGAGGAGGGAGGGATGGGGAGACAGGGAGAGAGGAAACAGCGGACAAACAGAAAAATGGCTTTACCACAGCTACCTACCTACTAAGGGTAGAAGGGATCAGCCTCCAGAGCTTGACCTCCCAGACCAACCTTGACCCCTAGGGCCTTGCCATGTTCTGAGCAGGCATGATGGACCCTCAGCCTCCCCACTTGCCAAGTTGGAAATTAAAAGGCTGTAATTCTAGGCAGGGGTTCTGGTGACATCATAAACCACAGAACCACAAGCTCAATTCACTAGAAGCTCCAAGATGGAATTACACCCTTTTTTCCTAATCCAGGCAGCTCCAGTCACTGCCATTTTTTTCATGATATAATAGAAGCGAGCACTATTTTAACTGTTTGTGTGTGGCCTTTCTCATCCAGCTGTAGGGTCCCTTCTCTCCTTCTCCTCTCCCACCCACCCCACTGTGTGCCTTCCTACTAAAGGGGCTTCTCCAGGGAAGCCCCTGCCCTCCAAGGCTCCCCTTCCTCCAGGATGGCTTCTCTCCCCTCTTTCCTCCAGGTCTCTTCTGCTCTTGTCTCCTTTTAGGAGCTAGCAGTGTTCTGGCTTCTACCCTAAAATTCTGCCTTTGAAGAGAAGCTCAGTCCCTTCTTGGGTCTACAGCAATGTCCTGAAGAACAGACTCCATAGTCTATCTGGAATGTGGTCCCCAAAGTGGCATGAAAATGAAGTCATGTTTTAAATGAATCAGGGAAGTTTACAGCTTAAAGAGCAATCTTTCTGAAAACAAATGGCTGCTTCTAGAGTCCCTGTATTGTTTTTGAGTCCTAATTTTCATGAAGAGTTTTGCTGAACACGAGGTCTACCTGGGCATCACATTACCTTTTATTCCTGCTCTCTCACCTTAAGCCTGAAGTTGATACTTAAGTTTCTATGGGAACCTCATCTACAAGAAAAGCCACCGGGGAGAGCAGAAACAAAAAGAGCTGTCACTGGATGAGTTCCCCTATGTCTCAGATACTTACACTATTTTTCATTCCTTTCACAGAGATATTATTTCCCTCATTTTATGGAGGAAGGAATCTGAGGCTCAGAGGTATGAAGCATTTCGTCCAAAGTCCCAAAGCTACTAAGAAAAACCCTTGGATGTGACCCCAGTCTGTCTGACTCCAAAGCCTAGACATGTTCTCTCATTGTCCTCCACAGTAAAATATTCTGAGAATAAAGGTTGCATGTGGCTCCAAAAGGACTTTAATGTTTGATCATCACGTGTCATGATTTTTTTTTTATTTCAGAAGGGATGAAAATTCTACATTATTTTAGGATGCTATAAAAGTCAAAAAACACATTCCAGTGTTCTGTGTATTTTTTTTAATGAAGTAAATTATTTCAAAGGGATTATGACTTTCCCCTAACGACAACAACAACAAAAAAAAAGTCCTAACTCCAGATAGACATCAGATGGCAGAAATAAGGCAAACTAGCAACTCCTTTTGGGAAGTGTCATCCACAAGACACTAGCATTTGAGATGGCAGCTTATAGAAGGGTCCATATGCACCGGTTTGTCTGTCCACACTCTGTGTGAAGGCAAACTAGCAACTCCTTTTGGGAAGTGTCATCCACAAGACACTAGCGTTTGAGATGGCAGCTTATAGAAGGGTCCATATGCACCGGTTTGTCTGTCCACACTCTGTGTGGTGCACAGCATGAACCCTGAGCTTCTTGGAGATGTTCTTCCATGGCAAGAGGGAGGGGAGCTGCAGAGAATCAATGCTTCAGGGGACAGATGAATCCAGGACTTCGTAAAATATGATGACATTACAGTTTCACAGAGGGCTTCAGGTCAAGCATCTCATAAAAGACTAAGAAACACGTCTGACATCATTGCAGAATGCTACCTGAAAACATTTGAGAACACAGCTGTCTTGGAGAAAAGTTGAGCTACAACAGAAAAAAGACAGCATTGGTTATATCTTCGAAAAATGCATCTCTTTGCCTAGAATACACGTGTTACGGATGGTTTAAGGAGATGCGTGAGGCAGTGACCTCATTTTTTTTCCTCTAACATCAGGGACAGTAAATAACATCTTCACAGAGACTACGAATGAGGAAACTCTGCCAGCATGTATTATATGAAGTTACCAACTGGAAGTAGATGCCACATTGAACAAGCCAGCGTCTTGCTTTTCCAACTTCAAAGTGAGTTGACAAATCTCCTAGCGATAGAGAACAATTTATTCATTCCCAGCAACAAACATTTAATTACCAAATTAATCCCACATCATTGTACTGCATGATGGAAAACCATCATCATCTTCTAAATGTAGAAAGACAATGAATCTGAAAACATCTCGTGGCTTATTCTCACAGACTGAATGTCCGTGATCCCACTGGCTGTGCTAACACACAAACCTGCAGGCAGAGCCAGACTTCATCAGCTGCAGGGAAAGCACTAGCCCTTCTTGGTCTGCACCCAAGGGCTCCGATGAGGAGCAGTCAAGAGTACAAGCTCTGGGGACAGAATGCATAGGTCCAATCTTGGCTGTGTGATGTTGGGCAAGCTCTTTAAACTGTGTATGCCTCAGTTTCCTTGTCTGTACATGAGGATAGGAGTGCTCTACCTCATAGGTCTGTGATGAGAATTAAATGAAGGAATATATATTAAGTGCTTAGAACAGTGTGCAGTAAACACTCAGTAAATGACAAATGTCATTAGTCTTTTCTCCTCTATTACTGTGCTTGTGTTGGCTAGAACTCTTGTGTCAGCGACAGAAAATCTAACTCAAACTTAGCTCACATAACTGAAAAGTCCACAGGAGTACCATTCTCAGGTGCAGCTTGATTCAGAGGCTCCAGACCCTGGTCTCTCTCCATCTCGTAACTCTCCTTCCTCTGCTGTGGTTCCATTCTTAGACATGCTGTCCCCTCATGGTGGCAAGATGGCTGCAGCAATGTCAGCCTATATCCTCCCAGGTTCAAGTCCAGCAGGAAAGAACACAACACAGCTGTCAGTAGGTCCTGCACAAATTCAAGAATTCAATCTAGCCATACCTGTATGAGTCACGGGCTGTCACTTCCTTCATTACTGACAAGGTTGAGCATATTTTCATGTGCTTTTTGGCATTTATAGCATTGAAGGGTGCTAACTTCATCATTTACTCAAAAGCCTTCACATTCATTGTGCACAATGAGAGGAGAGTGTAATTTATTTCAAGTAAACTGGTCTACCGTAAGGGGTGCTCCCAGATCTGCCAAAGTTACATGTGCCTCCACCTTCCACACAAGTCCTTCATGCCTGCGATCTGTCACTCTGCTGTAACATTCTGTTCAAACAGTAACTCCAGTGTGGCCATGCTCGACGTCACCTGAGACTGTACCAATGGCCACGCCTCTTCATCTCACACACTCTTCACCCCTCAAACCCCAGCCTGACACCGTCAAAGCTCCTGGGGCTGCTAATTTCCTCAAAGCACCACAGAGA
>NW_007726671.1:314224-320524 GCF_000696425.1 Galeopterus variegatus
ACCCCAGCCTGACACCGTCAAAGCTCCTGGGGCTGCTAATTTCCTCAAAGCACCACAGAGAAAGTCTGGCTTTAGTTTTTCCCATTTGTTTCGGGATTGTGTTAGATCGAATTCCTGCTTTTTCTAAATATTTGGTGAAAACATGCTTCCTCAGCTGCCCACACCCAACAAGAAAGTGCTGAAAGAGGTCACCTGTCAAGCACTCATGCCAGCACATGTTGGTTGAATAAGTCCCCACTTGCATGATGGGATGTTTGTCTACACCCAAGAACCCCATCCTCATGACGTCACTGCAGTGACATCTCAGATGTACGGCTCAGAGAGAAGCAAAGTACGGCTCAGAGAGAAGCAAGGAGACCTGACTGGGCTTTCTTTCTCTCCATCCTCTTTCACCATGTTCTGTACCACTGAACATGGCCAAAAATAACATAAGACCTATAAAAATAGCTAGCATGGTGGTTATAGATTTGGGGAGAAAAATAAGCAATTCAACAAACACTTATAACTGGCTTCCGATATACAAAGTGCTGAAGGGAAACAAGTGAAACTAGAGTGTATGTATCAGTCAGATTGAGCTAGGTTGGGCTGCAGTAACAAACAATCCCTAAGTCCCAGTGGCTTTTAACAACAAAAGTTTATTTCTTGCTCACACTACACATCCATAGGGGGCTGGCAAGGGCATCCGGACATAGAGCAGCCATCATCACCACTGTGGTCAGTCAGCATCCCAGATGGGATAAGAACAATAAAATGACATGTCACTTTCACTCACAACTCAAGGGCCAGAACTAGCCCCACCAACCACAAGGGGACCAGAAAGTACAATCCTACCATGTGTTGGAAGGGGACAGAACTGGGAATACTTGGTGAGTGGAACTTAACAGATCCGTGGTGGGTAAGTTCTGGCCTTGTCTTTGATAGACGGATAATAAAACGTAGAGGGGGATAAAAAGAGCACCAGTCACATGGAGGCGGGAAGGAAGACTGGGAGGCGAGGCTGGGGTTAAACGAACAGGCCTCAGGCTTCCATAGGAGTCTGGTTCTCTCTGCTGAATCTCAAGCTACCATCGTTGCTTTAAAATGCAGAGTTTCAGACCCCACTCCAGATGGGACTAAATTAGAATCCACATTATAAAAAAATCCCCCAGGCAATCTGCATGCACATTATAGTTTGAAAAGTTCTGATACGTACAGCAAATGAGAGTATTTTAGGTAGTCTAAGAACATCTTTCTATTTTAATAATTATGTTTATTACAAGTTCTCTGTAGTAAGTGATGCCACTTTTTCATTTATGGAACTGATACCAGACAGGACAATTTATTTCACTAAAAGTCAACGTAAAGAAAAATATTAAGTAAATTATAGTATAGGTAAGGCAGCAGTATGAAACAAATTGTTAAGAATGGTACAGGAATGCCTGAAATTTGGGAAATTCCACCCCACCAGAGACATCCCAAATCCCACTTCCCCCACGCTGGCCATCCCTCCTCCCAGATTCCTGACTCCCATCTGCTTGCAAAGTCACCTGTGACCAGCCTTTTGCAATCACCAGGTAGGAGGAGACAGCATATGACAACTCTGGAGCCTACACATAGAAAGGGAAGTGGCCATTCAAGTAATAACTATGGGAGGGGTGGCATTTAATCCAACTAATTCCCTCATTTTCCCAGTTACTGTGCATGTATGTGTGTATATAGCCTCAAAATCTTCTCTGTTAAAGGTTATCAAACTAAAATTGAAAACACCAAATGAGAACAACAATATTTGGAACATTCCTTTACTAGTTCCCATTTTAAACTGACCCATTAGAGTCAGTACCTCTCTGAGTCCTCAGTGGTGGGTGATGATCGCTTCCTAAGGTGATGACTTTCTTATTAGCCTTTGTGTGGTAGGCACAATAATGCTCCCCCCAAAGATGGCCATGTCCTAATCCCCCAAAGCTGTGAATATGTTATGATACATGGCAAAAGTGTCTGTCAGTATGATTAAGTTATGGATCTTCACATGAAACAATTATCTTGGATTATCCAGGTTGGCCCAATATAAACACAAAGGTCTTCATAAGAGGAAAGCAAGTGTGTCAAAGGCAGAGAGGAGATGGAAGCAGAGGTTGGAGTGATATGCTTCGAAGAGAGAGGAAGGGGCCACTAGCCAAGGAACACAGGTGGCCTCCAGAAGCTGGAAAAGACAAGGAAATGGATTTCCCCCTAGAGCCCCCAGAAGGAACACAGCCTTGATAACATCTTGGGTGTAGCCCTGCAGTCCTCATTTTGGACTTCTGATCTCCAGAACTATGAGAGAATCAATTTGCACTGTGTTAAGGCACTAAGTTTGTGGTAATTTGTTACAGCAGCATTAGGAGACTAATACACCTGTGAAGGTTAATTCTAGGTGTCAACTTGATTAGATGCAGGAATGCTGAGAAACCTGGTAAAGCAATCTTTTTAGGTGTGTCCATGAGGGTTTTTCCAACGGAAATTAGTATGAGGGTCTGAGTGGCCTGGGTGGGAAAGACCCATCCTCGATGTGGGTGGGAACCACCCAATCTGCTGGGGGTCTGGAGAGAACAAAAGACAGAGGAAAGAGGTGAAGCTCTCTTTTTCTGCTGGAGCTGGGATACACTCTTTTCTCCTGTCCGTGGACATCAGAGCTGGAGACTCTTCAGCTTTGGTGTTCCAGAACTTATACCAAGGACACCATCAGCTTCCCTGGTTTTGAGGCCTTTGGACTTGGACTGAGCCACGCTTACCGGCATCCAGTTTATAGACGGCCTATCGTGGGACTTTTCTTCATAGCCGCATGAGCTAATTCCCCTAATAAATCCCTCTCATATAATTATAACATAACCTATTGATTTGGTTTCTCTGGAGAACCCTGACTAATACAACCCCAGCATCCACTGCAGGGGAAAGCATCATAGATGCTGATAACAGCAGCTGGTAGGGACAACCACAGAGCCACCTCCTAAGTTAAGACCCCCCAGATGGCTATTATTCCATGAGTCTCATTGACTAAGTTTCCACCCCAGTCCTGACATAATAACCTGTGCAGCTGAGTGCTCCTCACAAGGAAAATTCATTTTAGTACATATGTCAATTTTTTTTTTTTTTCCTTTTTTTGTGACCGGGAACGGATCACAACCCTCAGTGTCGCGCCCGAACCGGACCGGGACCGGCAACGGAATCGCAACCCTCGGCGTCGTGCCCACACCTCGCTCAGCCAGTGAGTGGCCGGTCTGTATGTGGGATCTGAACCCTGGGCGGGAGCGTCGCCGCGCTCCCAAGCAGCGCACTATAGCAGTGCACCACCGGGCCAGCCCCGTATGTCAATTTTAATGCTGTAGATGCCATCTGGATGACAGACAAGCTGAACCAAATGATGTCTCCTTATCAAAGACCCTGTTAGCATAAAACCATCATTTATATCACTCCCATGGCAAGGAACAATCATGACCAGCTCACCCTGAGCAGTGCAGAGGGAGTGCCACCTTCCTGCCCCCACTCTAGGTAAGATTCTGCGCTTTCAGGTGGAACAGTACATGGTGACTTCCTACTCACTCCTCTATCTCCCCTTGCCATTTTGCACTTACTTTTTGAATTTTAACAGTGTTTTCTGTGTTGTTCCCACAGACCCAGGGGCCGAAGGCTATCTATTTCCTGCTTTCCAGCAATGGTCTGAGACCCACAACGAATAAACTCACACGTCTTACTTCTGTTTCTTTAAGTGTAACAAGACAACATCGTGCTGAGGCTTCTTCCACGCAGAAACTCAACTTCAATTTCCCATTCTGTCCCCCTCAGCTATGACTTTGAACAAGTCACAGTACCTCTGAGAGCCTTGTTTCCTCATCTGTAAAAAAGAAATGGTAACTCCAACTTCGAAAGCTTATTGTGAGGATTAAATTATTAAATGATGTGATGTAGAGAAAGCACCTAGCTCAATGGCTACTCAACAAACAGTGGCCATTGCGGCACTTTTCTCCTAAACTAAATGTGGTGACCTGAAAATTTCTACTAGAGTTTCGACTTAAGAGATATGACATTTTATACAATGTTCCTCCTGGACTCCCAGGCAGAGGTTAATACAGCATTTTCTTACCGTGCCGCCCTGCCCTCTGCTGTCCCCACATGCCACAGTGGGCATTGTTGGCTGAGTACCTAGCGTCCACCCCTCCTTTCTCCATCCCAATGGAATCCAGTTTTCTGGTCTCCTCAGCACCACCTCCTGAGAAGTCCCCATGTCAGAGTGGCTCTGGACCCGCCCCCTCCCCAGAGATGTGCCTGATTGACCCAAGGGATTCTCATTGATTGGTTCAGCAATGTGGACTTGAACAAATCATCACCCAGCATTGTTCCAGCAACAGTTCCCGGGTCAGGGTGTGTAGGCTGCCTCTGCTGGCCTAACTGGAATGAAGTTAGTGGTTGTGCAGTCTCCTTTTACTCTCCCTGGACATAACAAGCATGCAAGGACATTTGCTGAAGGCTGTCATATGCCACAATGAAGGGAGCTAGTGCCAAGTGCCAAGTCAACTTGTGGAGGAGGGCTGAGCCCAGAGAGCTGCGAAAAGCACCTTGATCGTATCACACCTAAAGCCCACACCACCTCTGGACTCCCTGTTACATTACATACTACATCTTCCAATTATTCAAGTCTGTTTGCCTCAGTTTTCAGCCTCTAGGTTGACCCACTCCGATGGATGAATTTTTCTCCTTTATGTTAGTGGGCCTGCGCTATACAAAAACACTACTCCCTATATTTTTCCCAAGCCTACAGAGCTCTCTTTGAGGGTCATGGCAGGGCTGACAACCACAAGGACAGGTGAGTTTAAGGAAAAGATCTAGGCCAATGATCATGCTTTCTCCTCATGGAGGTAAGAAGTCCATTGAAGATGGGATGCAATGGGTCACAGAAGAGCTTCAGGGGAAAGTGAAGTGAAACGCCCACCTACCGCTGTCTACCAGGAGGCAGTATGACATGATGGGAAGAATTATTTGGAATCTGGAATCCAATCTGGATATGGATTCTAACTCTCCAACTCCTTAGCTGTCTACCTTTGGACAAGTCACTCAATCTCTCCAATTTACCATTTATTGGACATCTCCAAATGTCTCCTACATGCCAAGCACTATTCTAGGTGCTTTCTATGTATTAGCTCACTTAATCCGTATGCCCACAAGATGGGTACATTTTACTAAGGGGGAAACAGGCTCAGAGAGTTGAATAACTCACCCAGAGTCACAGAGCAGCAAGTGGTGGTGCTGACAGCAAGACACCAGCATCCTCTGGCCAACCCCAACCACCACACCATACTGCCTCCAAGCTGTAGGGAAGCAGGCGTGGTCGGCTAAATCCAAGCAGGAAGCTGAGGGTGAGTAGCCAGGAAGCTTCAATACCTAAGTCCCCTCCATTCTTTATTTTTAACTTACTTTCACATACATCCCCAAAGCTGTGAAAATGTGTTTCCAGATTTCCATTTTATAACATAAACATTTGGTAGGGGCCTCCTAAGACCGGTGTGGCAGGAGCTGAGCTTCCTTCCCTGCAGTCATGCCTCCTCAGTTCTATGAACACCATTAAGTAAGACTGAAACACATTTACATGAAAAAGCCCTAGACACCCGGATAGAGAGCTCTCCCTGAGAGACACCAGGCAAGGCTGAGGTCAAGCTCTCTCTTTAGAGGCTCTGGGTTCCCACACATCTCCTGTGCCTGTTCAATTCCATCCAGAGTCCTGCCCTCCAAATCCAAACTGACCACTATCTGCCAGACCCCCACCGCGGACCAGCAAACTGAGTCCCACACCTGATAGGGCAGCCCCAGCCAGGTCATCACCTCCAACTGAAAACCAAGACCATGGGATTCTGGGCCCACCTCTACCAGCTCTCAATCATATCTTCATCCAAGAAATAGGATGAATAATAGAGGGCCCACCTCACACTGTTTAAGGAGGACCAAGGAAATCATATATGTGAAAACATTTGGTAAACTATGAAGTGTTCTGTAAATATGGTGGTCTCATGATTAGTAGCAATTTGAAATTCTTTCTCCTCATTTTAATGCCAATAAAAAATGGCAATAAAAAGGCTACAAGATTTGCATGAGACAGAAAGTAAAAATGGTAAAGGTACAGCCTCTGGGGTCCCACAGAGTCAGGCCTCTGACGCTTACCAGCTGACATGATCTGAATGTTCTAGTTCCGCAAAATTCATATGTTAATATCCTAATCTCCAAGGTGATGGTATTAGGAGGTGGGCCTTTGGGAGGTGATTAGGACATGAAGGCAGAGCACTAATGACTGAG
>NW_007726671.1:321183-326897 GCF_000696425.1 Galeopterus variegatus
TCATTTTAATGCCAATAAAAAATGGCAATAAAAAGGCTACAAGATTTGCATGAGACAGAAATTAAAAATGGTAAAGGTACAGCCTCTGGGGTCCCACAGAGTCAGGCCTCTGACGCTTACCAGCTGACATGATCTGAATGTTCTAGTTCGGCAAAATTCATATGTTAAAATCCTAATCTCCAAGGTGATGCATCTCCAAGGTGATGGTATTAGGAGGTGGGCCTTTGGGAGGTGATTAGGACATGAAGGCAGAGCACTAATGACTGAGATTAGTGCCTTTACAAGAGAGAACTCAGAGAGGTAGCTAGGCTCTTCTGCCATGTAAGGACCCACTTAGAAGGTGCCATCTACGAACCAGAAAGTGGGTGCTCACCATTCATTGAATCTGCCAGCTCCCTGATCTTGGACTTCTTAGCCTCTATTACTGTCAGGAATAAATTTTTGTTATTTATAAGCCACCCAGTTTATCATATTTTGTTACAGAAGCCCAACCAGACCAAGACATGAGCTATGTAATGTCAGGACGTTACTCACACTCTGAGGCTCAGATTCTTTGTCTGAAAACATGGGGTTGGTGATACCAATATCATGGTTGTGAGAATCCATTTGGACTTAAAGTGCTGTTACAAACATCTTTTTTGCCTATGCAGTTATCATAGTTAACAAGTTAACCCTTGTTCCAGAAGCAGCTCCTTGATTTTCCTCTGGCAGATTTTCCCTATTATATCCAGTCTTAGTGGGGTTGCCAGTCAAGGACTGTTGGCTTTCCCTTGCCAAAGGTGCATTAAAACCCAAGCCATGCCATGGCTTCTGTTCTGGGACTATGAAACCTGCGTGACATGAAGACAGGACACGGCTGGAGCTGGAGAAGTTGTGGTTTGGTCCTGCCGTCAAGAGTGCTGGTGCTGATCTGACTTCCACTGAGAGGCCTAGTTCTTCCACTTTCCCGCTAGTTCTGTGAGCTCTCCTGGGGCCTTCTCCTATCACCCATCTTTGCTTGTTGGCCAGAGTACATTTCTGTCATTAACCTCCTGAGCACTCTAACCAAGAGCTTACCTGGTATATAATACACATGCAACAAATGGCATCTCTAGACACAACAGACTGAATCACATACTCACAGAACTCTGAGGCCTGTTCATTCCACCCCCAGCCTCTCCACCCAACCTTCCTTCTCACCTCCACATGATTGGTGCCCTTTTTATCCCCCTCTACATTTTATTTCCCCCTTCATTAAAGACAAGGCCAGAACTCACTTACCATGGATCTCATAAGTCCTCTTCCCCAAATAGGTCCAATCCCCCCACTTCCAACACATAGTAGTATTGTACTTTCTGGTTTCCTTATGGTTGGGTGGGGCCTAGTTCTGGCCCATGAGTTGTGACTGAAAGTGACATGGGTTATTTAATTGCTCTTATCCCATCTGGTATGCTGACTGACAACATAGGAGGTGATAGCTGCTCTATCAGCCTGATGCCCTTGCCAACACACCACGGGCATGTAGCCTGAGCAAGAAATAAAATTTTGTTGTTAAAAGCCACTATAATGTAGGGATTGTGTGTTACTTTAGCAAAACCTAGCCTAATCTGACTGATACATCCTACTTTCACCCACTTTTCCCTCTAGCACTTTGCATGTTATAAGTGTTTGTTAAATTGCTTATTTTCCTCCCCAAATCTACAGCCACCGTGCTAGCACTCTTATGATATTTTTGGCCATGTTCAGTGGCACAGAATATGGTAAAAAGAGGAGCATCCTACTTTCACCCACTTTTCCCTCTAGCACTTTGCATGTTATAAGTGTTTGTTAAATTGCTTATTTTCCTCCCCAAATCTACAGCCACCATGCTAGCACTCTTATGATATTTTTGGCCATGTTCAGTGGCACAGAATATGGTAAAAAGAGGAAGAAGAGAAAGAAATCCCAGTCATGTTTCTTGGTTTTTTCACTGAACCACATTTCAATTACTAAGTAGGACCCACATAGTAAATCTTCTAACCCTCTTCAAAAGCCTACACTTTCCATGCCAGCTGTGGTTCCCAGTCACCTTTTGCTATGAAGTTTCATTTTGAAGGTACTGTACAAGCCTGCTGAGGGTCAGTGAAGTTTGACTCATCCTTCCATGGAACAAATGTTTTCTCAGATAAGCAACATTTCTTGCTTGGCTGATTGGACAGGGTTCCATCAATATAGGTGGCAATTTCTTACACATGTGAAAAGATCAATTCTCACTAGGCCACAAATCCAGAAGCAGGCTGACACTGAACACACAACTATTGGGCAGGACCCAAGTGGAGTGAAGAATGCAGTGAACTAGGACTAAGAATTATGGGCTCTAATCTCAATTCTTCCATCGTATTGGCCCACTGGCCTCCTTTGAAGGCAAGTGAAGGAAACCCAACTCAAACAACTTATGCAAAAAGTAGAAAATAAAAACCTCTCAAAAAATGTCTCCAAAAATGTCAAGAAACTATCTCCCTCCATGACAGCACACTGCTATCTCTGTTAGCTCTGTTCTCAGATCTGCTCTCTCCAGGTAGCAGCAAAGATGACCACTGGCAGGTCCAGGCTTATGCTCCAGCAGGTCAGCAACTCCAGGAGAATGGGGAACCCCTCTTCCAACAATTCCATTAAAAGTTACAGAATGGAATTTAACTGGCCTGGTTTCAGCCACATGCCCATCCCCAAACCAATCACTGTGGCCAGGGAGATGCAAATGCTCTGATAGGCCAGATCTGGCCACAGGCCCACTCCTGGAGTTGAAGGTGGGAGCAGCCTCAGTCAACAGACATGGCTGGGGAAAAGTGGGTCTTCCCAAGAAAATGAGGATGCTATTACCAAAAAGGGGGTTAGCAGGTTCAGGAGAATCAGCTCAGACCAACCAAACTGATGGGAGGTCTAAACCTTAATTAAGGTATAAGCCTTAGTTCTAATTAATGGTGTATCATAAGTGATGTGAGAAGTCCGAAGACAAGGATCAGTTGTCTATACAGGTAAATAGATCCATTCGAGAGACCAAATTATAAGAATGCAAAGTAGAAAGGGTGGGGGCAACAGGTCTAACATTCAATGGCTGCCCATCATAGATAAACAAATTGTAAGGGCATCATAAATGTTACCTCTTTAAATACAGAATGTTTCTCAATGAGCACAAAATTAAAGCAAAAGAAAATTATGGTTTTTAAGTACTATTTGCATTAAGTTAGAATAGTTGAATGAATTGCTGTATTAGGCAGAAAAATGACCACCCCCCCTACTCCCACTCCAAGACATCCCTGTCTTAATCCATAGAACCTGGGAATTTACCTGGGAATTGAACCTGTATGTGACCTTACATGGCAAATGGGAATTAAGGCTGCTAATCAGCTGATTTTCAGATAGGGAAATTATCCTGGATTATCCAGGTGGGTCTGTTATAATCACTAGAGTGCTGAAAAGTGGAAAAGTTTGACAGAAGAGGTCAGAGTGATGCCATATGAAAGCACTTGACCCGCCCAAGCTGGCTTTGAAGATGGAGCAAGGGGCCATGAGCCAAAGAATGCAGGTGGCCTTTAGAAGCTGGAAAATGCAAGGAAACAGATTCTCCCCTAGAGCCTCAGAAGGAGCACAGCCCTGCCAACACCTTGATTTTAGCCCAGTGAGACCCACATAGGATTTCTAACCTACAGAAATGTAAGATAATTTGTGTTATCTTATGCCATTGCTTGAGGTAATTTGTTACAGTAGCCACAGGAAACTAATACAATTGCTCCTTTCTGGCTCAGGACTCATCTAATAAAAAATCAGTAGGGGATCCTTGGTACCCAGGGATTTATTTTATCACTGTGGCCAGGGAGATAAAAGTGCTCTGACTGACCGGGCCTGGGACACATGCCCAACCCTGGAGTCAGAGGTGGAAGCAGCCTCAGCCAAACCACATGGATTGAGAGTTGGGTGAGTCTCCCCAAGAAAATCAGGGTACTATTACCAAAAAGAGGGAAAAGCTCGCTAGACATACAAAAGAAACTGTGGGCTACTCCAGCTGCCAGCCTCTTCCCATGCCCTCAATCTCAGCAATTCTAAGTCAAATTCTTTGTCAGGTTCACAGGGAAACTGTAAATGCCCTACAATACAGCATCATTTCAATGCAAAGTGACATTGACAATCTTCCAAAAGATGCAAGAAGTCATGAATTTTAGGAGAGTGATGGAGGAGAGATGCTCAATTCAAATGCTGGGCCATTGGCAAATGAGGGTATGAAGTAAGATAATTAGCTAACAATTTAAAAGGAAAAGTCTGAAGGGATGATGCTAAAAAAGAGAGTTTCAAAAGAATTACTTGGGGCTGGCCAGTTAGCTCAGGTGGTCAGGGTGCAGTGTTATAACACCAAGATCAAGGGCTCAGATCCCCATACATGCCAGCTGCCATAAAAAAAAAAGAAAAGAAAAATCAAAATTTTAATAAGGACAGGTTATTTTATTATTATTATTTTAATTTATCAATATACAATTTAGTTGATTTTTGTGTCCCTTTACGGATTCCTCTTTCTCTCCTCTCCCCCCTCTCACCCATCAATGTCATATCTGTTCACTTGTCTTAACAAGTTCAAGGGATTGTTGTGATTGTTGTGTCTTCTTCCCTGCCCCCGTTTGTTTGTTTGTTTGTTTGTTTGTTTGTTGCCAGTCCCTGGTAAGGGCGTGACACCGAGGGTTGCGATCCTGTTACCGGTCAGTAAAAAAGACAAAAAGGAAAAAAATATATATATATTATATTATTTGACGAGCCAGCCACCAAAAAACAAACAAAAAATAAAAAAGTAAGTAAACACTGCATTATTTCTATATGCCTAGAAAAATGTCCTGAAGACACTGTTATCACTGGCCACCCCTTCCACGTTGGCAGGTGTGGGTAACAGTGGGAATGGGGATATGGAGAAAGAAGAGGATTTGGACTTTGTGGTTCATATGCTTTCCCCCCTGACAACAAGCAAGCATTACTTTGTAATAAAAACAGAAAAGAAAAAGGACCAGCAACAGCAGCAACAGCAACAGCGCTGACTCAGAAGCCGTCCATGGCAATCCTGACCCAATGGTGGGACACCCTCTTCTTGGAGCCACATCAGGCCCTCAGTGTATCCACCCACAGGATGCAGGAAGCTTATGGCTTCCTCTGCTTCTCTTGGGGTAGGCAGGTACCCTATGTATTCTTCTCTTCCTCCAGACCTTCCTCCCCCAGCAGCTGGGGGTCTATATCTGTCCCTCCCTGGAAGCACTCTTCCTCTGGGTATATTCCCAGCAGTGGGATAGCTGGGTTCACATGGTAGATCTATCTGTAATTGTTTGAGGAACCTCCAAACCATTTTCCATAAAGGCTGCACCATTTTTCAGTCCCACCAACAGTGTGTGAGAGTTCCTTTTTCTACCCAACCTCGCCAGCATTTATCATTCTCAGTCTTTTGGATATTAGCCATCCTGACTGGAGTGAGATGGTATCTCAGTTTAGTTTTGATTTGCATTTCCTGAATGCTGAGTGCTATTGAGCATTTCTTCATGTGTCTGTTGGCCATTAGTATATCTTCCTTTGAGAAATGCCTATTCAACTCCTTTGCCCATTTTTTAATTGGATTACTTGTTTTTTTTTTGCTGTAAACTTGTTTGAGTTCCTTGTATATTCTGGGTATTAATTCTTTCTCAGATGTATATTTTGCAAATATTTTATCCCACATTGTTGGTTGT
>NW_007726671.1:326920-350133 GCF_000696425.1 Galeopterus variegatus
GCTTTTTAGTTTGATATAATCCCATTTGTTTATTTTTCCTTTGGTTGCCTGTGCTTTTGGGGTCATATTCATGAAGGCTGTACCCGATCCTACTTCCTGGAGTGTTTCCCCTATGTTTTCTTTAAGGAGTTTTTTTTGTTTCAGGGTGTATATTTAATTCTTTAATCCATTTTGAGTCAATTTTGGTATATGGTGAGAGGTACGGGTCCAGTTTCATTCTCCTGCATATGGATATCCAGTTTTCCCAGCACCATTTGCTGAATAGGCAGTCTCTTAAGAGATATCCCAAGCTCTTGGATTGGAAGAATTAACGTTGTGAAAATGTCCATACAACCCAAAGTGATCTATAGCTTCAATGCAATCTCCATCAAAATTCCAATGACATTTTTCTCAGAAGTAGAAAAAACTATCCTAACATTTATATGGAATAACAAAAGACCACAAACAGCCAAAGCAATTATGAGCAAAAAATAAAGCTGGAAGCATAACACTACCTCACTTTAAACTATACTACAAAGCTATAATAACCAAAACAGCATAGTACTGGTATAAAAACAGACAAACTGATCAATGGAATAGAATAGGGAATCCAGAAATCAACCCATACACATACAGCCATCTGATCTTTGACAAAGGCATGAAGTCAACAGGTTATCATTTACTATAAAAAAAAGAATTATTTGATCATCAGAATTTGATGTTCTTAAATATTTTTGTCAACATTGATCCTTTTCATGATAAGACAAATATCCTATTTGTTTTTTTTAAGTACACACACAAAAAATCAACATTTGATTCTTACTTCATATATTCTAAGAATTCATGCACAGTTACAATTATAACCTAAATTTGGTTACATATAAGGTATATTTTTCCCACCTAAATGAACATGAAGAATAATCTTATTGAGGTCTTCATTTGAATTTCCCTGACCCTAATGATAATTAATTCATAATATTTTCATAAGTTGATTGCCTTCTTGTGCTTCCTCTTCTGAGAAATATCTGTTTCTGCCTTATGCCCATTTTTCTATTTTCTTTTCCTATTGGTTTGCATGTGTTCTTTTTATATTCTTGATAATAACCCTTAGTTGTTGTGTGTACTGCAAATATCTTCTCCTTGTAAGTTACTGCTTCAATTTATTGAAGGTAGCTTTTAATTAACCAAGTACAAGTCAAGATTTGTTTCGGGGCTTGTTTTTTTTTTTTTTTTTTTTTTAATGTTTGTCTTAGATTTGATAAGAAACGTTAGTCCCTATATTAAGGAAATTTACTCTAAAGGTTCCCTGTACCAATTATCTTCAGATAACCAGGAACTTCCAGAGTTCAAAATCAAGATGCTAGTAAATTTTTACTCTAATTTTTTTTCTGTCAGCATTCCTAATTAGCATCAGGAAATAACTGAATGCCTTTTCTTGTGATGGGCCAGATCAGATATACTTAACAGGGTTAATGTTTCCCTCACATTATATTTTTTGTCTTAAAATTGATGCCTCTGTCAAAGACTTTCAAGTTACTTTAAGTTCCTTGTTGGAAATTAGAAAACACTCGAAAAACATCACTATTGCACTTATAAATCATCAATTAGGTTAGCCATACTCTAAGAAATCTACAAGAAACCAATCTTGCCATATTAGTTTCCAGTGCAGAAAAGAACATACTATCTTTATTCTATAAGTACACTGGATTTCATTCATCATCATGCACTCCAAAAAAAATTATTTCTGCATCTGGAAGAAAAAACAAAGTAAGGCCCCCCACCTCACACCATATAAAAAATAAATTTCTGATGGAGTAAAGTTCTAAATAGAAAAATAAAACAATGTAAGAAGAAATTACAGAACACTTTCACAAGGTCTTTGGGAGACTTTCCTAGTATACAGACATGAAAGTCAGAAACCCCAAAGGAACGAGTAAGCAGATCCAGCAACATAGCATTTTTTTAATTTTTTAAGGTGCAAACTTCTTAATCAGCCCAATTAAAAGCAAATAAGCAATAAGGGCATTTACCTACCCCACCCCACCCCCCAATAAAAGTAGGACAGATCCTGAATTAGTTTATTTGGTTTTCATTATGGTGCTGAGGACCCAGGCTCTGTCTTGTCACTTTGTCTTTGTCACATCCTCCCTTAACAATGTCCAGAGGCAAAAGAAGGAAAGAGAGCACTCCTCGAGTCCCTTTTTCAGAGAGTGAAACTGCCCTATAGATTTCCCTTCTCAGAAACTCCCAATAGACTTCCATTCACCTCTCATTAGCCATAATTGCACCACAAGCCTATGGCTAAACCACAGAACTAAAACTGCCCTATAGATTTCCCTTCTCAGAAACTCCCAATAGGCTTCCATTCACCTCTCATTAGCCATAATTGCACCACAAGCCTATGGCTAAACCACAGAACTAGTAGGGGTGGGATGATAATCACCATTGGCTTAAACTCATCAAGATTCACCCTCTGCAGCTGGGGAGATGCCCCTCACACCCCTGAAGCTCATGGCTGACCCTGTTAGCAAGGAAAAAGGGGAATGGCTGTTGGGTAAGCAACCTACTATGAATAATATAAAATCCTCTCTTCAACGTAAACAAATTGCTGAGTTTAGAATATGTGCCAAGCTGCCCTCTAGAAGCTTATAGTCTAATCCAAGAGCCAGCAAACTTTTCCTGTAAATGGCCAGATGATAAACATTTTAGGCTTTGAGAGTCATTATTCTCTCATACAACTACTCAACTCTGCCATTGTAGCTCAAAAGCAGCCATAGACAGTAGGTTAATAAATGGGTATAGCCATGCTCCAGTAAAACCCTATAGAAACAGGTGGTGGGCCAGATTTTGACCCAATGGCTATAGTTTGTGAACCCCTGGTCTGGTGGCAAGATAAGCAAGTAAACCAAGATCTCACACTGGCTGTAGACAGGTTTCGTTTGGCAAACCCTGTGTTTAAGCAGGACATGCACTTTCCAATAGATTGCAGTCCCCACTATTCCCTATTGTCTTACACCATGCCACTTTTCACATTTACTGTCATGATTCCTGGGTAAAAGTAAAGACTGTTTCACCCAGAGTTCTAGGAAACATCCACTTGCTTATTTGTGGCATCTCTAAAGACAGATATTTTTGGTACTTAAATTTTATTAACAAATACCTTGTAATGAAACTGTTCTACTGTGACCCTTGGTATACTTTGGGACTACAGAAAGACACACACACATACACATGCTAATTAAATTTAGTAAATTATTTGGGCACTCATTTTCTAGGCATGCAGTCCAGAGGAGCCCTATGCTAATCCTTTCTTGGGAGTGATCGACAGTGGTCCCGGTTGACGAGCTCCATGGTAACCCAATCCCTACATTCTGCTGACAAGCCACACTCCGGCGGTTTATGAGCTCAGTGGAATCCCTCAATAGAATTATACCCTTTTATTGAGTCCTGAACCATATATTATCATGAATACTAAACCAGTTCAAATGGTCCATCCCCTCTGCCTTAACATTAGACAAAGCCTTCAGCAATTACTCTTCTCTTCAAAGAATGTGTTTTCTTTGGCCTTGAATCCTGCTGAAACCTAATGTGCTTAAGCCCTTCTGCAATTAACCTCCAGGTTCTGAGCTAGGCTGCCCCTGACTCGCATTGGAGTCTGGGGTCATTTGGACAAGGACCATGGGGAAGTTGAATATCTCTGTTTCCATAAAGAAAGGATTAGCAAAGAAAATTAAAAGTGTGGGCTCAACTGCAGAGGGTATGGTTATGCCCCTTACAGGGAACAGAAGCCATCAGGTAATGTCAAGCCCTTAAGAGGCATGTTTCTACCTCCAATGATCCAAGTACCTAATACTCTCCAGAAGATGATGCTTTCTTAAAAGGAGACACACTATTTATTTTCATTCACTCAACAAATATTTATTTGCCTTCTGCTATGCACCAGATATTGTGCTGGGCACTGTGGATATGATGGGGAATGAAAAAGACCTGGATCTGACAGCATGATATGGTGTTGGAGGGGAGCTGGGGGTAAACAATAAACAGGCCACCAAGTCCATGATAAGAAAGTAAGTGGTTGTAAGTGGCATGAAGGAAAAGAACAGCATGTTGTGTATATTAGTTGGCTGTGGCTGCTGTAACAAATTACCACAAACAGGATGGCTTAAAACAACAAAAATGCATTCTCTCACAGTTTAGAAACTAGAAGTCTGAAAGCAAAATGTGGGCAGGGCCACACTCCCTCCAAAAGCTCCAGGGGAGAATCCTTCCTTGCCTCTTCCAGCTTCCGGTTGGTCCAGGTGTCTTTGGCTTGTGGCTGCATCACTCCGACCTCCGCTTCAACTCCACATGGCCTTCTCCTCTTCTCCCCAAGTGTTTCTCTTCTGTTATCTCTTATAAAGACATGTGCCAGTGGACTTAGGGCCTACCCAGCTAATCCAGGATGAGCTCATCTCAAGATCCTTAACTTAATTAAATCTACAAAGACTTTCTCTGAATAAGCTCACATTCACAGGTTCCAGGATGTGAATATATCTTTTTAGGAGACACCATTCAACCCACTACACTGTAAGAGATAGCAATGGAGTAACTTACTGTAGATTAGGGGTCAGAAAAGACCTCTGAGGAGGTGAGATTTAAGCCACAACTTGAGGGATGCAGAGGATCACACCATGCAGAGTAGGGGAGAACTGGGCATAGGGAGAAAGAGCATTGCTGGTTGAGGGCACTGTCTGTGCAAAGACTTTGAAAGCAGCTGAGTTTATAGTACTCTAAAAATTGGAAGAACACCAGCGTGGACCATGATTAAAATGGCCTCATATGTGCTGGGAGGGGTACGTGGAAGTCTGTCCTGAAGGATCAGTGATTTTAATCTAATGCAAGGGGAAACCACTGAAGGGTTTCAAGTGTAAGGATAGCATGATTAAATTTACATTTCATCTTGATTTTTCAAATAGCCTAGCTGGCCTTAGTTTAAACTAGGAGATATTATTTTTATTGTCGTTTTAGCAATAACAAATGCAAATGCATAGTATTTTTATCATTCGTATGGCTATGTGCATTAACTCATTTAATCAAAAAATGCATATAGCCCAAATACAAGCCAGGGCACCTTGTGATCCAGTATCTATCTGTGTTATGGGTTGAATTGTTTCCTCCAAAAAAAATTCATATGTAGAAGTCCTAACCCCCAGAACCTCATATGTGACCTTATTTGGAAACAGGGCTTTTGCAGATGTAATTAGTTAAGATGAGGCCATACTGGATGGAGTAGGGCAGGCCCCTCCTCCAGTGACTGATGTCTTTATAAAAGGGGGAAATTTGTACCCAAGCAGGCACACAGGGAGAACATGAAGACAGCCATCTACAAGCTAAGGACAAAGGCCTGGAACAAATCCTTTCCTCACAGGAAGGAACCAACCCTCCCAAACACCTTGATTTCAGACTTCTAGTGACCAGAAATGAGACAATAAATTTCTGTTGTTTAAACCAACCAGGCTGTGGTACTTTGTTATAGCAGCCTTGGCAAACTAATACAGTCTGATATATCATGTTTTAGGAAGTGAAGTCTAGAGACCAAAAATAATTAAAAGCACTTTCAATCTTTGCCAGCCTCTCTTCTAGAACACTGACGGGGACCTAGCTGCAGCACATGCCACCACCTCATCAAACACCTTTCCCCACTGTTCTCACACTCGACTCCCTTCCGACCCACAGCATCCTCAGCAGTCTGTCTCTTCATGCTCCGGCCCTGACTAACCACACGAAACCTCTCCCAAGACTCTCCAATAAGGTTCTTGACTCCTTCACCCCCGCACCCACATCCTGGAACTGCTCTGCTGTTCTCTCCAGTGGCTCTTCACCTCCCAAGTACTCTCTGCCATCTCCTCTCCCTAACGATTTCCCCATTAGCACACAGGGCCCAGGAACCTGCTGATTCCCTTGGCTGAGAAGGAGGCAGAACCTAAGAAGCCAGGGCCAGGGACAGAATCTTTCTCTTCTCTCTGCCTCTCTTTCTCTCTCCCCCCTTCTCCTTGTCTCTGTCTCTCTCTGTCTCTATTTCAGTGTGTGTGTATCTCTTTCTCCCTCTGTCTCTCTCTGGAGAAGGGTTGGGAGGGAATATAAACACAATTTTATGTCATTTCTTTTCACACACAAATTTTCAAATTTTTAATCATGCCCTCCATGAGGGTAGAAACTACATCTTTGTACACTTCTGCGTCCTCCGCATTGTAGAGCAGATCACTTTGCACAAAAGCAAGACAAACTAATAACAAAAGCTTGCCTGAGACCTTGAATCCTTGTTCTTTGATCAAGCATTCTTTCTACACCATCTACAAAGTTACTGAGCTGAAACTGTCTGGTCTTAATTAAGCTCTGGCAACATCTGTCATGGGTGATTGGTGACATTTTTCCATCCACTCATCTTTCCTACAAATGGACTTGTTTCCACTAACAAGGAATCAACTGCCTCGGGCAGCGGCCAGAGCACAGGTGAGAGAGGTGGGGATTCATGGAGGGCGGTGCCAGTGCCAGAGAAGGTGGCAGCAGCAGGGGCCTGCTCCCAACCGCAGCCAGCATGGACAGCTGAATCCCCTCCTTCTAGAAGCATGTTCTATCAGTTAGACGTAATCCTAAGAGGGATGCAGGAACACAGAAACAGGGAGGGTCTCCAGGGGAAGCCAGGAAAGGCCAAGAGGCGAGGCATTTGACCATGGACTGCAGGTGCCTTGGGGAAGGGAGTGTGCTTAACTCAGCTTTGCGCTCCCTGACTGCTCACCAGCCTCCACAGCACTGGTACTTGTGCATGTCACTCTCTGAAGCCAGCTGGTGGGTGGGCTCTTTGGGTGGTTGGTTGGATGAATGAGCTACAAAAATCTCCATTCCTTTTCTGAGTACTATTCTTGCCTCTGCCGCCTTAATCCAACCCCCAACTTCTCAGGCTGAGAAAGGGGGTTAATAGTGTCTTAGGATCCCAGAGCCCCAAAGATGAGCCATCCAGGGAAGCATACCCAAAGCATCCTTTAGAAAATCTTACATATTTACACTTTCTAACATTAAGTCTTTGCAGGACTGCTTTCATTTTATCCTCTCTAATGTTTTACAAGCTTCCCTCTTCAAATCCAAACGGTTT
The DNA here is from genome assembly GCF_000696425.1 of Galeopterus variegatus. Lineage (NCBI taxonomy): Eukaryota > Metazoa > Chordata > Mammalia > Dermoptera > Cynocephalidae > Galeopterus > Galeopterus variegatus. The sequence continues at coordinate 334,032 of NW_007726671.1, forward strand.
TAAGTACCTGCTGTGCATAAGGTACCATAGGGCAGGTAGACTTTGAACTTCTAATCTCACTTTACACCCTGAAAGAATTTTGATACACTGTGTAGGTTCGTGCACATCTCTGGTTGACATCTAAAATTATTATCATAAATGTAAATAGTACAAAGAATGCAATTCCCAGTGTACTGTAAACACTGGTTTTTATAAATAAAACTGTGACATCACTCTTTCAAATGTTGCCAGTGGCGTCTAAGGACCATAGTAATTTGATACCATCAGCTATTTTAAAAAATACATGAACAAACTCTTCTTTATAAGTCAGAAAATTTTACTGTGACATCACTCTTTCAAATGTTGCCAGTGGCGTCTAAGGACCATAGTAATTTGATACTTACCATCAGCTATTTTAAAAAATACATGAACAAACTCTTCTTTATAAGTCAGAAAATTTTACATTTTCCTTTTCCTCCTTGAATCAAATTTATTTGTTCTAATATAATTTTACGCTAGAAATAGAAAGCCTTTTATAATCACCTTATTATCATAATTCTATGCAAGAAAAAAATGGATATAAGTTTAAGTTCTAATTTACTTTTTATTTCCTGCAACCATTGGGCTCTGAGTGTTAAAAATGTTCCTCTAGATTGAAGTACCACTCCAATTATCAGCTGTACACATTTGATCAAAGCAACATGAATATATTATAAATTCTGATGTATAAAAAAGGTACTTCAAAAATTTCATGAAAAAAATAGAATTAAAAGATAACATAAATCTTTCCATGAACACTTTGAAGACCCCTCATGTGTATTAAATATACACATACAATTTATTGAAAATAGACGTCTTAATCAGGCTGAGGGGGAAACACGGGATTCACAGACACCAGTATTTTGAATGTCACTGTTGGGCATTTCAGGGCAGGGGAGCCTGAGTTGGTTTTTATTAAGGTGAGAGAAAAACATCTGGAAAGAATTAGAGGAAAAAGAGAACCAGCATCCATACAGGGCACATTCTCAGGCAGATGTGTGTTAGAAAAAGACACATAAAAAGATTCCTTTGAAACTGCCTTTGCCTGTATATCCTTTGCAAAGGTCTCCCATACTTCTAGGGGTATTAGTAGCCCAGGTTTGAAGATCAAGTCATGGACAATTCAGGCAAGAATAAGACAATTTCAGTCTTCCAGGAGTTTGTATCTGGGTAGGGAGATAGGCTATAAGCACTTCACCTGAGATTCATAACAGTTAAAGATCCAAAGAATTGTTCGAGACAATAGATGTGGTGGGCAGAATAATGACCCCCAAAGATGTCCACATCCTAATGCCCAGAACCTGGGAATATGTTAGGTTGCATAGCAAAGGGAAATTAAAGCAGATGGAATTAAGGTTGCTAATCAGCAGAGCTTAAAATAGGGAGATTATCCTGAATTATCTAGGCGGGCCCAGGGGAATCATAAGAGTCCTTAAAAGTGGAAGAGGGAGGCAAAAGAGATCAAAGTGATTTGATGTGAGGAGGACTCAACCCACACAGGCAGGCTTTGCAGATAGAAGAAGGCAGCCACAAGCCAAAGAATGCAGGTGCCCTCCAGAAGCTGGAAAAGGCAAGGAAATACATTCTCCTTTAGAGCCTCCAAAAAGAAAGCAACCCGGCTGCCACCCTGATCTTAGCCCAGGGAAACCATGTTGGACTTCTAAGCTATAGAACTGTAAGGTGATGTTTATGTTGTTTTAAGCCACTACGTTTCTAAGTAATTTGTTACAGCAGCGATAGGAAAATAATACAGTAGACGAATGTTCCCCATGCAAGACAACAGGATCCCTGGGAGCTCAGAAAGAGGTGCCTGCTCCTGCTGGGGACTGACGGGTGTAATCATCAAGCACTGGCCATCTGAAGGCAGCCTATACCTGGGTATGAATCTCAGTCCCTGGCTCGAAGTGTGCTGCCAGTCTGAGAACACAGATGTGGGGCCCATTCAGCTACCTGCCACCACCGATTCCATGTCTACCCTGTCAGTTGTGGGACCCCAGTAGGTCTGAATAAAGGCTGAACTCTCATATACAATTCTAATCCTCACAATAGCAAGATATACCATCATCCCCATTTTACAGCTGAGGAAACTGAGGTTCAGAGAGGTGAAGAAATTTGTAACTTGCAATCTCTGTACCATCCACTATCCTGGGAGCTTTCAAAAATCTAGATTCCTGAGCTCCATTGTAGACCCACTAAATAAAATCTCCAGGAATCAAACACAAGAAACTGTCATTTTTCTGAGCTCCCCAGGTGATCTCAATCCCTGGGCAGGTTAGAGGATCACTGCACAGCATAGCTTTGAGCTGTCAGAGTAAATGCTCATTTCTCCATAGGCAACTCCCAGGTTCCTGCCACCTCCCTTCACTAACAAAGTGAAGTGCTGTTGTCAAGGAAAGTCTGGGCCAGTAAGATGGCCTCCTTCTCTGTCATATAGAGTGGGTCTTAACATTGACTGCACATTAAAGTCACCTGGAGGAGCTTTTAAAAAAATAATAAAAGCCTTTCTGCCTGGTGCCAATGACGGCAGAGGCTCTGAGTCAGTTGGTCTGGGTGGGGCCCAGGCGCCAGTAGTATTTTAAGTTCTCCCAGGTGATTCTAATGTATAACTAAGGTTAAGACTCACTGACCTGCAACAGTAATAACTACGATTAAAGCTCATGCTGTACTTATTATAGACCAGACACCGTTCTAGGTGTTTTGTACGTGCATATTAATTTAATCCAAACAACCACATTAAGAGATAGATACAATTATAATTCTCATTTTGTAATAAGGAAACTGAGGCACAGAGAAAGAACGAGTAATGTGCTGAACATCACAAAGCTAACAAGAAGCAGTAGTGGACTGGAACCCAGATAGTTTAGCTCCTGCATCTGTATGCTTAACCACTGCCTGCCTCCCTAGGAAGTGAGCCCTGCATCCCACTGCCTCAGGCCCGGACCCTGGCCCCTAACTGCCTTGATATCAGTAAATGCCAATGGCAGCAGGCTGTCCTTCCATCCCCTTTGCACCTGGGCCTAAAGCCATTTCTGGTTTCAAGAGAAAAGTCAGCATGGCAAGATCCTTTTCCAACCACGTTCTAACAGCACCCTCCCACCCCTCCTCCACTCCAGCCCCGAGGCCCATGGGAGTGCACTGCTGGGGTACCCCCTGCACCCATGCCCATCAGTCCAGCTCACTGGCCCTCATACCTCCAAGCCGCCTCTTCTGAGACTGTACACAACTTGAGCCAGGTATTGGATTTTTCCTAGAGAAGCCACATTTTATCTGATTAGAAACATGTTCTTTTAAAACATCATGGACAGCTGGACATCATGAAATGGGGGAAAAGCTGTTTACAAAAGGGATGTGTAGAACAGTGTCCGTTTTGCATAAATATATATGTATATACATTTTTTAAACTGGAAGAATAGACACCAAGATGCTGACAGAAGGCTGGTTTTTATTCTCTCTGATTATCTGGATATTCTAAATATTTTGCAATGAATTTGTATTACTTTTGAAATGAGGGGAAAAATAAAAGTAATTTTTTTAAAAAGCAATGGTCTATAGTAAATTAAGATGTTTGAAATTCTAACCAAAAGTATTTTTGTACCTAATCTTATATTAGTGAAGGTTGCTAAGGAACCATGTGCTGCAAATTAGGAATAATCCCAACTATAGCACAAAGGGTAAAAACCAAAGCAGACATCAGGTAGACAGAAGCTTATGGATGGGAGAAAAGAATTGTGGGGCCTCTGTCTGATCTTGCTGGCTCCTTCTTCCCCAGTTCATGTGGAACAGGAAGATGGTTTCTTCCCCAAGTGCAAACATTGAGGGATGAGTTAAAAGGATGAAGTCTCCAGGCAACCAAAGAGTCTTTCCAGAGAACATCCAGAGCCAGAGGGAAACTAATAAATATTAGCATTTATGTGTCTGATCTTGCTGGCTCCTTCTTCCCCAGTTCATGTGGAACAGGAAGATGGTTTCTTCCCCAAGTGCAAACATTGGGGGATGGGTTAAAAGGATGAAGTCTCCAGGCAGCCAAAGAGTCTTTCCAGAGAACATCCAGAGCCAGAGGGAAACTAATAAATATTAGCATTTATCCCTGGTGCCAGGCACTGGGCTCAGTAATTTTTTTAATTCTCACAACAACCTGAAAAGGCAATGCTATTACTACCCCTTACGGGTAAGGAAACTGAGGCACAAAGAGTTAGGTGACTTGTCCCAGCTCACGCTGCCCATAAATGTCAGAGTTGGCCTATGAACCCAGACAGCCTGATTCCAGATGCCACCAGTTTAACCATTAAACGACATTGCCCACAGAGAAGGCAGATGGAGAGCTTTCCAGTCAGAGAGCTAGGAGTAAGACTTAAGGGCAGTTTTCAATGCTAAAGTGTCTAATCTTGCTGCAAGTATCAGCCTCTGACCGGTACTTGAAGTGAGAGGAAGTATCAGCCTCCCTTCTGAGAGCAGAATGACAAATGGAGATGGGAAAAGATGAAGAGATATTAACAGTTAAGGAGTAGAGAGAAAAGTATGTATGTTCCTCAGTTTATGATTGGGTTATGTCCCATAAGTGGAAATGCACCTACCAAACTTCGTAGTTCAGCCTAGCCTACCTTAAGCATGCTCAGAACACTTACATTAGCCTACAGGTGGGCAAGATCATCTAACACAAAGCCTACTTATTATAAAATAATAATATTATAATAATATAATAATTCTCCTTGTTACAAAAAGGGAATTATAATTGTATCTTTCAATGTGGTTGTATGGATTAAATTAATATGCACAAACAAAACTTTATTATAAAAGTGTTGAATGTTTCAGGTAATTTATCAAATACTGTACAGAAAGTGAAAAACAGATATCAAATTCAAAATTTGAAGTATGATTTCTACTGAATGTGATGGCTTTCGTACTATCTTAAAGTCAAAAAATCCTAAGTCGAACCAGCCATCATAAGTCGGAACCATCTACATAGGATTTCATGGTGAAATTTATTTCGTGCATTTCTGCTAGATTTATTGTTTCTATAAATAGGGTATTTATGTTCTGCCAAATAAAGGATCTGTGTGGTGAGTATGTGTCCACGTGTGTGTGTGTGCGTGTGCATGTGTGTGCAGTCGTGCTTGTGCATGTGAGCGTTGGTGCACGCATGCACACCAGTGTTGGTACACGTGTGTGTGCACGTGAGTATGCATGCGGGGGATAAGGGATGGGTGCATGCATGTGTGTACACAGTGGGAGTGCGTGTGCGTGTGTGTGCAGTCGTGCTTGTGCATGTGAGCGTTGGTGCACACATGCACACCAGTGTTGGTACACGTGTGTGTGCACGTGAGTATGCATGCGGGGGATAAGGGATGGGTGCATGCATGTGTGTACACAGTGGGAGTGCGTGTGCGTGTGTGTGCAAGCATGATGACTGGCTACACGTCAAAGAGGCCAGACTGTCCACATCATCACCAACGCACTTGTGTTTTTCTGGCGACAACCTGGCCTCATTGTCCACAAAATTCCTCCGCAGAAATAAACAACCTCCGGAGCCGGCCCTCAAGCCGGTGATGGAAGTGGCCGCGGATGGCTCCTTCTGTGCCTTGCTAAGCGCCCACAGGACCCCACGGACAGAGGGGCTCAGTGCAGTTGTGGACAGCGAGCAGGCCTGTGGCCGGGCGGGCCAGGCGCAATTGCCAGAGACTCAGTTGGTGGCCACTCTTTCCTGGTCTGATGACTCGCCCTTTGCACATTCCTCAGATTTAAAAGAAGAAAGCTTGCTTATTCCCACTCTCCCTGCAGATGCACAGGGTGGAAATGACTGTCTGCTGTCAAGCACTGGACTGGGCAGCGCTGCAGCACAGGCGGCTCTGCAGGCCTGCGGTCGCCCGGCGCCCAGAGGGAGGCCGCATCTCCAACTCCTTCTGATCAGCTGTCAAACTGAACCTACACATTCCTGAGCTGGCCTCTCCCTGCTGTGACCATGGCCTCATGCTCAAGTCTGTCCTTCAGATGGTACTATTCACGACCCCATGGGAGGATATCATTCTTTATGAGGTTTTCTTGGATCCAGGCAAACAGCAGAAAAGCAAAACCTGACAGAAACATCTGAGCAAGCAGGGACCTTCCTTGTCTCATCTGAGTATCATCAATAACCTCAGAGCATATTGCAACTACTAAAAAAAGTCCTTCTGCAGCCTTCATTCGACTCAAGGCAAAAAGCATCGCTTTTTCTAGGGGCGGCTTTTCATAGGCTCCACCTCAATGTGAGAGTGGAGTCACCCAGAAAACAGGTCAAAAGGGGAAAAGCCCTAAAGAGCAGCCTCTCCACAGATGGGGGTGGAGGGTATAGAAGTTACACCCCTTCCAGGGAGATCCTTGTCCAATCTTTACAGCCAGAAAACGCTTTTTCTAGGGGCGGCTTTTCATAGGCTCCACCTCAATGTGAGAGTGGAGTCACCCAGAAAACAGGTCAAAAGGGGAAAAGCCCTAACGAGCAGCCTCTCCACAGATGGGGATGGAGGGTATAGAAGTTACACCCCTTCCAGGGAGATCCTTGTCCAATCTTTACAGCCAGAAAACCCTGGGATCTTTTCCAAAGCATCAGTGCCAAGTATAGGAAATGAAGAAAGAACTGCAGGAATGGAGCCCACTGAGCATTTAGGTTATTTTTTGAAGCATCCAGAAAAAAGACGTCCATTCCCCAGGAAGGTACATTGCAGAATAAGAACAGCCTGTAAATAGCTAATGCAAGGCATGATAGGCTGAGGGAGGTAATTGGAGCCCAAGGAAAGAGCGTCGTTCACAAGTGAAGGACTGCCGACAGTGTCACTGAGAACCAAAATCATTCTGGACCAGGCCCTGGGCTGCATGTTTTCTGAATGTGAGTAGGTGAAAGGAGCCACTTGGCTCACCAACCACGGTGGTGGATAAGGATGACTCTCCTCCTTCTCCCCCTGACCATCTCTCTCCACCCTTCCGAGGAAAGCCAGCACCCCTTGGCCTCCGAGGACTCATCCACTCCTGCAGAAGCCAACGCCGCCCAACCTTCTCATTTCAGAGATGAGGGACAGAGGCACAGGAGGCTCAGGTCCCACCACAAACCAGGGGCAGAGGCAGGACAAGAACCCAGACCTACTACAGCCCAACTCATCAGTGGTGTCATTTCCCATGCAGGCACTGACCCCGAGAAGAAGTTTGGAAGCAGAGAACTCTGCCTGGAACATGGTGCTCCTCAAAGTTTATGCAATAAGGCTGATCCCAAAAAGCACCCAGTCATAAGTGGGGTGGCATTCCAGGTGGGAGCTGACACCACTTCTTATGTGTACAATGAGCATGATTCCTGGATTGCCTATCCCTTGGGAAGTGCATATTCAGAGATCCCAAATGCTTCTGTAATGCCTTAAATGCCTTAAATGCCATGCTGATGAGACCAAGCTTTATCCTGCAGGGATGGTATATGGGGTGAGGGGGTGGAAAGACCCTAGGACTAACAGAGATCTAATTTGCAACTTAGAAGGACTGGTCTACAAAAGACAGGTCTGTAGCCACAATATGGATGAGATGGGAGCAAAAAGCCCGGGCCACTGTAATAGTTCAGGTGAGAGGGAATAGAAGCCAAACTGAGGCTGTGGATAGCCAGTCATGGATTCCAGAGACATCTTTACATTAAAAATAAACACTCTCCTGGAGATGCATGGTGATGATTGCACAACAATGTGAATGCACTTAATGCCATTAAACTGTACACCTAAAAAATAACCAAAATGGAAAATTCTATATTTTGTATATTTCAACACAATAAAAAAGAAAAAAAAGGGGGACAAAAGGCATGATACAAGGACCACCCTCCCCCAGTTCTCAAATACCATGAAGAAGGAAGGTGACTAACATTTATTGAGGGCACTCAACTGTGTACACATATTGTACTAAGCACTTATAATATTAATTTAATCCTCTCAACCACCCTACAAGGTAGATACTGTTATATCCATCTTATAGAGGAGAAAACTAGCACAGGGAACTTACATATCCACCCCCCAATCACCTAACTAGCATGTGGCAAAGCCAGGATTTGAACCTAGGCGGTCTGACTTCAGAGCGTGCTTGTGTACCCAATACACTAAAATGTTGTCTACTAACCAAGTAGCCCCACTATTCAATTATTTGGCTCCATAGAGGACAGAAATCCAGACAGCTGACTGAATTATTTTCCATTTTCATCCAGATGTTTGGCATCACATAAACAAGACGATGTGCCCACGCGTGAGAGCCACTTGGGAATTAGAACTCTGTCACCAGTAGAAACATGATCTTAGTGCAAGGTTGTCATTTCATGAATTAACATCTTACCCAGCAATGTTTGCTGCACTTCCTAGGATATTTTATCTTCGAGGATCTGTTTCTGATAGCCATTTGATTAACTCAGTGCACGTTCAAGTAGTAGTTAGACATCTGACCTTTTCTCATTCTCCATCCAGTATTAGCTGAAGTCACATCAGAATTTTTTTTTGCATCATGAATAACAAAAACCATGCATATTTTAACTTCTTCTCTGGGATTAAAGTAAATACATAATTTTGGCAAATTACTCGGAATTATGGGCTAGCAGCATCTGGTTCAGATATTCTGAAGTAAATTATTGGCACAGTCACTGCCACATTTTTAATTTTAACCAAAATGTTCTCAGAAACATGTGTTTTCTGTCCCGTTTGCATGTAATCAGTTTGAGAGGGCCTCAGGGTTTTAAATAGGGGTTTCAGAAATTAGCTGCGATACCTGGGCACTGCCCGCAGGCCTCGAAGAGCCACCCTTCCTCCCAGGGCCTGGGGAGGTGGCCGACCCAGGCCGGCCACCGGTGGCTTTCTGTTCTGCCTCCAGCTCTCCAGAACAAGAGAGGCCCACAGGTACTGTGTGTACACGTTCCTCACCCTCCGTTCTGCTCCCAAATTACATACCTCGCTTTTATGTCAAGTCCAATATAGCTTCTTTAGCAGTTTTTTTCCCCCTCCTTATCCCACATCAAGAGTACCCAATTACTTTTATAAATACTTGTTTTAAAAATATCACAGCGGTTTCCTGCTGCTTTGAATTCTGAAGGGCTATGCAGGATTTTAGACTCTTATAAATCTTTCAAACAGTTCATATTTTATCAACAAAGTGTGCTTTTTTGTAAACCCTCATCGAGGACGTTTTTTCAATTATTTGACCTTTCCATAAAAACGACAAAATAAAAGGAATTTTTGCCATTTCAAAAGTCATTTGCAATGCCCTCCTTGTGTTCATTAATGCCGCCTGGCCCACCAACAAGGGTGGCATTTTTGGTTAAAAGAAAAGCACGAGGGTTGTCAATTCCAAAACATCCCAGCAGAGGTAAAGCAGGGTTATGTCCTAGGCCTTTAAAAGAAAATTGCAGGCAGGCCTTGGCTTTTGTTAAAACTGAAAAGTTCCCTAACTCGAGATGTCTTCAGTGAATTTTCACTGTGGTCACTGGGCCGTGTGGTGAAACATCAGCATGGATAGGGCAGGGGTCAGCCTGCTCAGTGGAAGTAGCCCTTGGGTCCTCAGGGTGCCATGGCCCTGCATGGTCTACTCTCTTTTGGATTTATACAGGCATGTCTATGGTTTTCCACTTAGAACTACCTGAAGATACCCAAGGGATGGCTACATGACAGGCAACCATGAGCAAGACGTAGTTCTAAGCAGGACAACAATCAAGCTGGATAAATATTCATCTGAAAGCTCAGGAACATGATGTGTGTCTCGGTCTGTTCCTGCTGCCATTTATAAACAACAGAAATTTATTCTGTTCCTGCTGGGTAATTTATAAACAACAGAAATTTATTCTGTTCCTGCTGGGTAATTTATAAACAACAGAAATTTATTTCTGGGGCCGGCCCAGTGGCGCACTGTGCTAGTGCGCTGCTTGGGAAGTGCGGAGGCGCTCCCGCCGAGGGTTCGGATACAGTTCTAGAGGCTGGGAAGTCCGAGATCAAGGCGCCAGTAGATTCAGTGTTTGGTGAGGGCTGCTCTCGACTTTCAAGGCTGCACCTCATTGCTGCATGCTCACGTGGCAAAGGAAAAAGGGCAAATGGGATGAACACTGTGTCCTCACACAGCGGAAGAGCCAGAAGAGCAAAAGGGACGAACTCTCTCCCCTGTGCTCTTCTATAAACTTATTAAGCCGGTACTGGGGCAACACTGAGGGTTGCAATCCGTTGCCGGACACGGAAAAAGACAAAAAAGACAAAAAAAAAAGAAATTTATTTCTTACAGTTCTAGATGCTGGGAAGTCCGAGATCAAGGCGCCAGTAGATTCAGTGTTTGGTGAGGGCTGCTCTCAGCTTTCAAGGCTGCACCTCATTGCTGCATGCTCACGTGGCAAAGGAAAAAGGGCAAATGGGATGAACACTGTGTCCTCACACAGCAGAAGAGCCAGAAGAGCAAAAGGGACGAACTCTCTCCCCTGTGCTCTTCTATAAACTTATTAACCCCATCCATAAGAGCAGAGCCCTCGTGGCTTAATCACCTCCCAAGGGCCCCACCTCTTAATATCATCATGTATTCAAGTAATCATGTATCTTAGTACTCAACATGTGAATTTTGGAGGGATGCATACACTCAAACCATAGCAATGTCCTCATCTTCTCTGAAATGTCTGTTCATTTTATGTCTGGAAACCAACCTGGGCAGGGAGGTAGGGAGTGGGAGAACAAGGTGAAAGAAATGTAGTTAAGGTATATTTTAGAGCCTTAAGCCTCAAACCCCCAAAGAATAAACCAACTCTCTGAATTGGTGGATTTTGAAGTCTGAGGTTGGGCCACATACTCTTGATCTTCCCCCTAAAAATCCAGGAAAGTGTTTCTAATCATCTTAAAGTCACCACCACCCCCAATTTACCAGCCAGTCCCCACTTTAGCAAATATTTGGTGACCACCTACTATGCACTCAGTTCTCCTGGGAGCTGAGGAAGATCCAAAGAAGTATGAAATTGACACCTATCCTCAAGAATCAAATTGGGAGTACAACTTCAAAGCTAGGTAATGCCATAGGCACTGCATGAGCAAAGTCTTAACAAGGCATCCAGACAATCTGCACAATAGAAATAGGTTGGAAGGAACCATTCCTGGAGGCTGGACACCAGAGGAGGCTTCCAGAAGGTGAGGATTGAGACAGGCACCAGAGGAGTGTGCGAGTGAGGGTTTTCCAAGGAGACAGAACCAGTAGTGTGTGCGTGTGTGTGTGTGCGTGCGTATGTGGCAGTAGTATCAGAAGGAAACAAATGCTGCTGACAGAGTTCTCAACTTCAGATACGTCCCTAGTACAAAAGGGGTCTCCCTAGTAGAGGCAGCAGCCCCAGCTGATTTCACTAGCTCACACTTCTACGTAGTGCTTATTTATCACGCACAGCTGTAGGGATGCCACACAGCAACATATAAGTCTCTCCATTACCACCACAACCTTAAGAGATAGGTACAAGAATTAGCACCATTTTACAGACAGAGAAACTGAGGAACAGAGAGGTTAATAAATTGCCAAAGGTCACACAGCCAGCAACTGGAAGAGTTGGGATTCAAACTAGACAGTCATCTTAGGTGTGAGAGGTTAAATGACTTGTCCAAAATCTTAAAGCAAGGAGATAAATTCAGGACTCAAACTCAGACCCCAAGCTTATATATGGCAGCTGGTTTACCCACCTACCACTCAGAAAAAAACACCGCATGAGCAACCTGAGACAGAAGGAAGGGGGCTTGTCAGGAGCTTGCAATGCCCTCTCCAGATCCTCAGCCAGGCACTCTGGTTCCCAACATCCTTGCAAAAACTTGTCCCAAACCAGGATGATGTCTCCACTGGAGCCCCAGGCCTGGGGTCTAGAGGGCAAGGTTGCAGCTTCAGGCATCAGCAGCCTGAGCAAGGCTGGAGGTGCCCCCAAAGAGTGAGTGGGCCACCTGCCAGCAAGTCCTCCAGCAGGTTTATATTCCAATCCTGAAGGTGCCAGATATGCTGGAAGTGGCTCGGCTAAGGGGCTTTAAGGGGAGTTTCATACCAAGGCCCCTGCCAGGTCTTAAGAGTGTCCGCATTCTCTGTATCTATACTGAGCCATGACATAGCAGATTTGGAATTCGGAGGTTTATTGATGATCCATTGTGTCATTTGCTCTCTTAACCTGCTGAAACCCAAACTGGTAATTAAGCCAAGTCCAAACAGCCATCAGAGAGAGAGAAGGAGACAGTCTTTGCCTTAATAATAATCATACTGCTTTTATATCTGTACCCGGTCTTCTACTCCTAAAATCTTTCATCATATAGAAAGGTCACCCATGGCAACCTAAGAACCAAAATATTGTTTTGGTGCTGGTCCACCCAGTCAGCACCTCAAGGCTCAACAAATACTTTGCTGCCTTCTTGTCTTCTGTCAAAACCATTTTCTCTGCTGCAAGGTCTTACGGTCGACCCTCAGCACCTCTCAGCCCCCGCCCCTCCATCTTCCGGCCCCTCTTCCCACTCCTCATTCTGCTCAGCCTTTGTTCCAAGGCCCGGCTCATACCACGTGGCCTCCTCTGCAGCTGTTCTCAGGAGGAGCTGCTGGTGGGGAAGGAGAGGAGGGAGTTTTCTTCCCAGCAGGAGGAGCCTGGAGTGGGGCAGGAGGACAAGAATCAGGGCCCCATGGCCAAGCCTTAGTTTTCCTTTGTCTCTCTGAGAGGGTCACTCATGCTACCTCCTCAGTGCAATTCACAGCAAGTGGCAGCCCCTGGCTACCATGTCCACAGTTCATGGGATGGGAAGTTGCCCAAGATGCAAAAGTTTGTCAGGGACAGTTTCATTTTCCTAACTGCATCTTCACTCATGATATAAATCAGAGATACCCAGAGTGTGCTATGCATATTATTGGAGGCCTCGAGATGATTTCAAGGCAGGGGAAACATGCTTTCTACTTAAGAGTTTTGTGTTTAATTTTACTATCACCTTCTGTTTATGAGAAGGGATACTGGATTTCATGTGCCATCATGGTGTGAATTTTCCTGCTAAAATAAATTTTCTAAGGGGTGCAATTTAAAGAAAAGGAGAAAGTAAGCCATTGCACAGGTGGAATGCGAGTGTGGCAAAAACGACAAACGTGGTAAGCAAATGATTGATGATTGGGTGACTGACATTAGCTGCATAAATACAGCCCCATCCCTTAGACCCACCTTGGTCCTTTGCTAATTGAGAACAGATCAGAATCACAAGCCAATTCGGTTCAATGGACAAGTATTTGCCAAGAGCCTTGGCTGTGTCCAGGCCTGTGAGAATCGCTCAGAAGAGGGAGCTCGTACAGCACCCCTGACTCAGGAAGCTTACAGCTCACTTGTTGGAAAGAACAGGTCTACACTCGCAGAAACTGCCAGAGAATGGAGCAAAACAGCATGTAAGAGAGTGAAGCAGACACAGAGCAGTGGGGGGCATGAGAAAGGGGAGCCCAGGAGATCCAGATCAGTGCAGAAGAGCCCAGAAGCATTCCTCCAGCTCCAACCTCACCACTCGGATCCCAGAAAGTTGCTTCAGAACCAGTGGCCTTCTTGTGACAGCAAAAGCCACCAGAGGACTGTGCTTCTAAAGGCGTGAGAGCCTAGTGAGAAAATGACAAACACCAGCAGGTTTTTTTCTGCACTTCCTTGTGGCCCAGACAGCCACTCTTCGGAGCCCGCATGGCAAGGCTCTTCTGAGATGGCGCTAAGGCATGCGACCTGACTGCGGGTCCCTCTCTAGCCAGGCTTCCACCAGCTCTCGGCTCTCCTTGTGCTGCTCTATGTCTGTGGCGGCTGCTCCTTCCCATTCAGAAGCTGACCTAGGAATCCTAGACCTGAGGAGACCTGAGTGGCAAGGGAGGTGGGCATAAAGAAATGCCACATTTTTCTCTAGATCTCGACAGTTGACACCTCAGCGGGGCCTTTTGATGTCCTGCTTACCAAAAGGTTCCATCTTAGGGGACTGCTCTCCCCACCCACCCACAGGACCCCAGGGTGGCCACTGGCTCGCTGGTTCACATCACGCAGCCCTGCCCCCTCAACCACAAGCATGGGAATAGGGGTCTGAGCCCATCAGATTCTCCCTCTGGAATTAGGAACCACTAGGAATTTGGAATTAGAACTGAGAGACTCCAGCTTGCTCTGGGCTGGACTCTGGACAGCAGAATTGTAAAATTCCAGAATTAGGGGAGGCCATTTTCTGCTGTGTGACCCAGCGACACAAGACATGAGACAAAGGGAGATCAGCAGTCCCCAAGCCACGCTCTGTACAAACCATGCTGTCACTCAGCCTTTGACCCGTGTTCTCTCTGCCTAACATGCCCTCCGCCCCCCTTCTCCAGAATAACTCCCACAAGGCTCAAGAGTCCTGTTGCATTTAACAATAAAATCCACACTCCTTACCCTGGCCATTGGACTAGATGATGCATACTCATCTAGTTTCACTCACCAGGCTGCAGCCATAGCGACCATCTTTCAGTTCTTTGAACAAGCCTGGCTTATTCCAACCTCACGGTCTTTGCACATGCACTGCTTCTGACTGGCTGCTTTTTTGTGTGTCATTCAAGTTTCTGTAGAAATGACCACAGCAGAAGGAGGCTTTCCCTGATGATCCTCGCTAGCATAGGCCCTTAGTCATTGTCCCTTTTCTCATTATTTGATTTGCTAAATGAGAGCAGCTGCCTTGCCCAGCTTATTCACCACTGTGTCCCCCAAACCTCAACACAGTGCCTGGCACATAAAAGACATTAATCAGATATTTGTTGAATAAATGACTGAGACACGAGGGTCTGGCCTCTGCTAGTCCAGTTACAGAGCAAAGATATTGCAGGTAAAGGGGGAAGAGTTGGTATCCAGCAGGGAGCACCACCATTAGCTTGGCCCGTGTTCAGAAGCTTCTCCGCCAGCCAGCCAGCTCAAGCAAGTATTCCGAGGAAACACAAGGCAGTGAAGAACTTGGCAAACAGATCCCAAGGCTGGTCAAAAGACGGTCACACTCTAAAATGTGCACGACCAGATTTTGTGCACTGCGCAAGTTTTATCTTTGACCGTTCTTATGGAAACATTATTCAAGAACATCGTGAACACACAAAAATAAATCTTTAAAAATACCATTTGGACGACATACACATACAGATGAAAGATTTTCTCTTTCTACTATAGCAGCCCATTAAGGCATTTTTAAAAAGCAAATGTGGTAAGTTACTGCACACAGTATCCTGCAAATAAAGATGGACCCAGCTACTACCCACACAGCTTCCTCACAAATGAAACCCTGCCTAATCTCACCATCTAGATGGAGCCACCCGACCAGGGTGGGAGGAGGGGGCAGCTTTCTAACTCTGCTGCCTGCCTTCTGAGGACTTGACAACGGTGCCCAAAGCAACAGAAGGTCAAGTGCGGGGGCGCGCCTGGGGTCCTCCCCGCAGACCAAGAAGGAGAAGGAGCCAACAGGATTACCCCCGGTGTTGGGACCGAGGGATCTCAGGGAAAAGTGAGCCTGCTCCCCACCAACCCAGCCCCGTGAAAGAGACACTCAGACGCGGCAGGGGTTCTATCAGGGCAGTTCCACTTTATTGCCATTACACTGCAATTTATATAAGCAAGCAAGTAAGGGCTTTCCATGAACTAACCAATCAATTAAAGGATCACGCGGGCATGCATTTTGTACTAACACGTTGAGCATAGCGATCACGCACGGTTCACGAGTGCGGAAATACTGGAGGACCAATAAAAACCTTTCGGAGCTATCTTGGGTTACGCCTCCCCTACTTCCCGCAGGCGCCTTCTTCATCTTCTACCCATAGGCACCATGTGGCTCACAGATAATATTTGCTCCTAAAAATGGGCCCAACAGTCAAGGTTCTTACTCAGACTCAGATGCCCATCAGAGAATGACCCCGGTCACCGGCCCCTGCTTTGATCATTGAGAAAAACAATGGCTATGCAGTGCCTTCCATGTGACAAGCACTGAGCAAGACATTTTGACACATGATCTCATATAATCCTACAACAATCCTATGAAGTGCATAGTATTATTCCTGTGCTTCTGTTGAGCAGAATGAAGCTCAGAGAGGCTAAGTAACCTGGTCATCATCACAC